>NC_142248.1:35865320-36016282 GCF_052056855.1 Sturnus vulgaris
TTCCCAAAAACAGAGTTTTTAAGAAACTTACTAAAAGCTTTATCCAATCTATTGATTTAAGCAGAAATCATTGAATGTTATGGGAAGTATAATATATAGTAAATAAATGGATGGAAAAATGCAGAGGCAGAGAGACAATTATTGCTTAAAACAGCATAAAAATATTTATATACCTGAGAAATGCCTTGTCCCTTCTCCAAAAATATATTTATATAAATAAAAATCTTTCATATGCTATATCATGTGGGATCAGGTATTCTCTGATTTTAGCAGAATTGTAATATGAATAAGCAAATGAGTTATTTCAGGGGAAGAGTTCCTGCTAGAGTTAGAAAATAACATTACTGATCTGCCTCTGTTTATATATAACCACTGCTCAGAAATATAAATTAATTCCAAGTAACATTTTAAGCGGTTATTTTGAGATATTTAAGGGATATTTATTATTTAAAAATATTTAAGACCAATTCAAGCATGTCAAAAATGTTAAAAATAAGTATTTGGAGTTTTATCATAACAGAATCAATTTTTATAGGTAGACCCAAAACAAAATAAACTTCTGATTTTTCTGCCCCTATATTATTATTGTTAAACATTGTTGTTGACTACTAAATTGCAGATTTTTCTGAGGTTAATGATGAAGTTTAAAGCAGGTGTTAATTTTGCCAGAGGATTCCCATACATTTTCTACCCACAGAGCTACCAGAGTGGGTCCTTCCCAAGCCCAGCTGCTTTCAATCAAAACATATTTGGAAAACATGTTAAGTTGTTGAGTTGTAGGGATCTCATGACAGAAGTTGCCATACAAGTCACTGTCAGTAGGTGCTTACTCCCAGAAGAATAATCCATGCTCCAGATTACAAGTGAAAAGATCCACAATCTTTAAAAAAACAAACAGACAAAAAAAAAAAACCCAAACAAACAAACAAACAACAACAACAAAAAAAAATTCTTAGTTCAGAAAGCAGCAGAAAACTAGAAACTAACTTCACTAGCTGTTGTCTGGTACCATCTAGTTGTCTGTGGCTCTTTCCTCAGCATCTTAAATTTTTGTCTCATTTCCTGGTTGTTCTCATTGACAATTTTAGCTTTACAAATCACCAGCTAAGGTCAGATAGCTAATTGTTTACCTAGTAGGTGTGGGAACATAAGGTATTTATATTCAATCTTACTTTCAAAATATAGAAATAAGTCCACTGGCTTATTTCTTTAAAAAGAGGACACATGCTTAAAGTAAGATATCTAGTTAAATGTCTTTATATCAATGCAGAAAAAAATAATCAACTTCTCTGTTTCATACTACCATCTCCCAGATGAATTCAACTCCTAGAAACTTATTACAAGTGCCAAGATATTTTTCTTTGATTCTTCTCAGTGGGCCACGTCTTCAAAGAGCAATCATGATACACATTTGCAAATAGAAATATTTGTTAAAGTCAATGTTCATCCCAAAGGGATCTCTCCTTCTGAGTGTACTGATGGATTTTTGCCTTTTACAGGAAGGTAAAATAGGAAGTAGTTTATTGTTCAATACCGGGCCTGTGACAGACTTATAACTGGAGAATTGGAGACCATAAAACACCAAATGATTATATCTTTCAGTCCTGCTATCATGCCTGAAAGGAAATGATTTGATTCATTAAGCATTCCGCAGGTTAAAAACAAATTATCTCCATTTGTATTTATTTGCAAATCTAAAGAGCTATCGAGCTCACAAACCTCTTCTGGCCTATTAAAGCCATCCAGCACCAATTTTAAGAATGCTTGGGAGGCAGCTTGCAAACAAGTAGCACCCAAATCCATGGACAGACTTCCCGAGAGCTCCATCTACAACACATTGAGTTTATTTTGGGACACAAACAGGAACCAAGCCCTTCTGAAAATCTGTGCTTCATTAGGAATTCTGATTATTAAAAATCTGGCACTCATTGAAGGTGCTGAGTACTTGAAAACTCAGTGCTAGGTTCTCTTGAATTTCCTGTTGGAGAGTTGTTAATATGCCAGGCAAGGTTTTTGAGTTAGAAATATGTTTAAGCAAATTTTGTATCCAGGTACAAGATTACCTTCTTTAAATATGTTTAAATCACTGCTATAGGAGAAATAGGGTGATGTTGTTGTGTGATGACATAATTATATCTCATGCACTCAGTGCTTAGAGCTACAGAAATAAAAATGTGAGCAATTTGTTATAAAATCTGAAAATAAAATATTTTTTGTCCAATTGTTGGTAATTATAATATTCTCAAAACAGACAAAAATATAGGGATATTTCTATTGATTAAAATGTCTGGGTTTATTGCTGTCATGTCATAGTGGTAGAATTTGGAGAAGCAAATACTCAAATTTAAGGGCCTTATACTTTAAAGCTACCAATACATAGGGCTGTTCCAAAGTCCAAAGGCAGTTAAAACAATGGCCTCCTAGGTCTGGGAGAAATTACTTATATTGGATAAAGCAGTTCAGTACTGAGAATTTGGCTTTATTTTTCCCCTCTGGGCCACACCATTGTTAGGTCATTTTGAACAAAAGAAAAATATTTTAAAAGGATAATATTTCTAGGTCTTACAGACTCGCCTTCTCTCCTTAGCTCTTCACAGGAAAAAGAGCTATGAGATAAATTGCCCTGTGAAATGAGAGAACTTCTAATGGGTAAAATACTGAAAAAGGGATTAGACACTCCTGGGCTTTTGGATAATCTTCAAATGTTCAAATATTTAATGTCTCCAATTTTAAGAGGCATTTGTACAATGTCCTTAATGAGATGATTTAACTTTTGATCAGCCCTGAAGTGGTCAAGAAGTTGGACGAAATGATCCTTGTAGGTCCTTTCCAATTGGAACTTTTCTATTCCACTTTGTTCTATCAAGTGATGATCCTCTATGGGGACCTGTGAGGCCAATGGGAAACATAAAAAATACTTAACTTTCTGAAAGGATACAAAAGTACCAAGTCTTTAGGGAGGACACCACTGGGATTCACCAGGAAGAATATGCTACAAGAATGCTATATATAAAAATACAGATAAATCAATGTGTAATGTTAGAAAAATACCTTTTAAAAGAACAAGAGGCAGTGTTTCACGTTTATCCCTCAGGTAGCTGGCATCATCCTGTCTGCCTTGTCATCTGTGGAACATCAGGATCTGATGTGAGGCTGCTATTCCACAGCCTATTCCAGATGTGCTAACAGAGTTGTCCCTTCTCAGGTGCAGGGATGTGGACACTGGCTGCATAAGGAGCCTGCAAACTTCTGTCCCAGGTGCTGGTTGTAGTGAAGGCTCTAGTTCCACTTCCTTAGGATGATTTTTGATTGCTTGTTTCCTTCTTCTGCCTTAGGTGGAAGCTAAAAGTATCAGGGCTTTTGATGGGGACCAGCAGTGCAATTCCTCCTGCTGGTGCCTTTTTTGGTGGATGAAAGCTCCAGGGACAGTCCTGGTGTGGCCCAGCTGCAGAAAGATGTCCCTGAAAGGTGAGAATAAGTCTATCTGTCTGGAACACCCTTTGTTCCACCCCCTCAGAGCAGATAACTTCCATCTGCAGCTAATGCAGGATAACAGAGAGGTAAGACTACCATATAAAATGATTTCTGTTTCATTTCATCTGAATCATCCCAGTGAAAAATTAGTCTTACACCCACCAACACCCTTAAAGGGATATGCTCCTTTTAATGTGTGAGATGAAGAACAGGAGGAGGATAAGAGATGAAAGAGAAGAACTCTGATGACTGTGGGATCTAGCAGCTATAGTGTGCTCAATTAATTAGAATCTTCTCTTGTTTAAAAAAAAATGGTCTCTCTGTGCTCATATTTAAAAACTGGTAATAAAATATCACTACTGCACCACTATGGAGTCTCTTTGAGATGCTCAATGAAATACTTGAATTACAAAGTAACAATTTCTATTGTTAGGAGTTGCTGCTATTCTCCTTTTATTGATGTCATAAAGTAGGTATTTATGAGATGAGGTTATTAAGATCAATAGTATAAATGGAACACCTAATTCTCTCTTTTTCAGACCAGCACAAAGCATTCCTTGGGTAGAATATGTGAGAATAAAAGGTGACTGGATACTGTCAGTTAACCCTAATCCAAATGCAAAGAGCTCACCCTATTAACAATGAGTCATTTTTACATGTTTCTTAGATCTAAAACTGTCTTGTCCCTAAGTAGCCCTTATGAAATGTACAGATTTGAATTCTTGCAGGATTAGATTTGCCACATTTACAACTAACACTGAAACTCTATTTTTGTATTTTTTAAAATATGAAAGAAAAGATAGAACATTTTATTTTAAAATCCAATTAGTAGTGTGTTTTTAATAAATATGATCCTTCTTTGTGAAAAATGTCCTTTCGCAAAGAACAAAAATCTTAGATTTTAACACTGATACCAAGTCTTCCTATGTACTGAAAAGACACTATGGTAATGACTGAGTTAAATCTGTATACTAATGAAGAATTTAACCTATATTTATATAATTTCATTGCTCAGATCAAGTTGCAAAAGACAGTGTTTGTGAGCCAAGTGCAGCCACCAAGCTCAACTATTTCTAGTGATCTGCCTCCTGTTTCCATTTCCCATTTTCAGAGCAGCATCATCAATCACTACCGATTTAAGCTCATGATTAAATAATATCAGCTTAGTTTAGGGGTCATAATTCAGGGAAAATATTTTTTATTTTTAATATTGCCAACAGCTGATCAGATTGTTTTTCTTAATGACCCTGTTCCTAGAACTCCATTCTACAAGAACTTGATAACATCAATAAGAATTTACACAAAGGAGCAGGGTTTGAAAAGTTCATCAGTCATGAGATGCTACAGAAGACAGTGAGTGCTCCCCATTGCTAAATGAAGAAAAATTTTACAGAAGATTTTTTCTCAGATATATGTTAAATAAAACACTTAGAAAATTTGGATAACTTCAGCAATAGAAACAAAAAAAAACTCAAACATTTTTATTAAATAATCAAAGCATAATATCATTCTAGTATTGCTCATTACCCTAAAATAATTGTATGTTTTAATTTAAAAGATGTGCTTTTCAAAAATGTACAGCAAATATTGCTATAATACTCTAAAACCTTAAAAAACGCACAAAAAAAGTCTTCAACATCTTATTTCACAGCGATTCACTTCCCTTATCTTAATTGTTTAGTTTGCAGTAGTGTATAAAGAGTTAATTGAAACAGTTAGCAAACTGAGATGTGAGCTTCTGCTGTAGCTCTTGCCACTGGAACTGTTGAATGGGAAGAAGTTCCAATACCACACAGTTTTCCTATGTGGCTACGCACAAAAACTTTGTATCCATCTGACTGATCGTAACCAGACACAAGAAATTTGCTATGGAAGTTAAAATACATAATCTATGCATCCCAACACTAACAGTAGTGATTGACTGGTGAAGTGCTTTCCATGCTACTTATACATCCCTGAGGGTTGTAAAAGCAGAGGAAAGCTGTATGTGGATTTTGCACCATCAGCTATTGCCTGTCAGCATGTGTGGTGCCAGGGAAGGGTGCACAGAGCAGAGCTGGGGTGGAGGTGAGCTGTGGTGAAGCTCTGTGCTGTGTCCCCAGATGCAGCCCCCATGTGCACGGGGCTCTGCCCAGCCCCTCCTCTGTCCTGGGGCATGTTCCTCCTGCACCTGCAACCAGGGGCTGGGAAACCTTTACAGGGCTAATACAAAGCTCACATTTGTGTCATGCTGAAATGTATTTGAGGAGGAAAAGACCCCTGCTTGTCTGCCAGGCTGTCTATTCCCCACACTGTATTCAAAGCCTCTTTACTGTTGTGCCACAAAGGTTGAATCAGAGAGAGCAGGGAACAAAAACCTTCTAGATGGCAAATCTGAGTAACAACGTGAGAGCTACATACTGTGCAATGCCATTATATGACTTCAAATCTTTTGTTCTAGAGAACATTATATACCTATTACATGCTTAAATACAGGCATTGCTATAGCATAATTAAAATGTTTGTGATCACAGAAATAAAAGGAACAGCTAAAAAGCAAAACTGTATTACCTTTGTAGGACTGCTGAACTGTGGATGTAGGCACAGAAAGAAAAGCCATCAGCATGGGGCAAGGAGTGTACAGGCCTTTGGCTCCATCTGAAAAAACAAGTTAATAGGTAGAAGGGCAATTCTCTGTTGGTGTGTAGCTGTAGAAAATCACTTTCTCTTAGCTCTGCAAGCATGGTTACTTAAGCAATGTTTTCATACCTGAAGTGCTCCTGTGGACATGCTTCAGGGCACTGGCTTTAGTGGGAGCTGTGCAACTCTACAGTAATACTTGTTAACCTATACAACCTACTTGCTGTAGTTTCTTCTCTGTGAAAATCTGTACATTTGGTCAAAAGGAAAACAAAAGGTACAACTGCCAAAATACTTCAAATGTTAGTTTGAGACCTAGGGCTCTTACATGGTTTTGGTTTTTTTTCCAGGAAAGAAGATACGAATTCCCATTTAGGAAAAAAAATAATTTTCCACAAGGAAATGTATAAGTGAGCACTTGCAATCAGTTTTATTCATAGCTTTGCAGATAAATTGCTGCAAACACCATGCACTTTTACACTTTGTTTTGCTTAAGAATTCTAGAGAAGTCCAGAAGTGAGATTGTTGCCACAATTGGGAATCCTTAGTTTAGCTGAAAAAGACCTAGCTAAAGTGTTCTAAGGATGTAGAATTAAATGAGGACTTTGTTCTTCTTTTCTAGTCGGATCCCTGAAGATGCTAGATTATCTTCTATAATGTGTTTTGCCACAGTCTCTAGAGAAGACCACCTCCTTAAAAGGTCAGCATAGTAACCTAATAAAAATCCAATCTATGGAGATCCATTACTATGCAACTGAGAAAACCAAACCAAACAAGATACTAATACAAAAACCTCAGAACTCCTTGGCGCATTTTATGTACTACAGCATTTACAAATGACCACATGGATTGTGTAATATCATCTACTGTGCAGAGTTTCTTTTATAGGTCCCCATGGACTGAAATGTTTAGACACAACAGAGTTGAGCAGAGGGGCCACTTGTAGATTTAACTGGGAATTCTTATGGTTTTATGGTCTTGTATGTCAGCTATATCATTGCTTTAAAAATTGCTTTTGTATTTAATAGTAGGAGAGCTTGACCCGAACATAGTAACAACACATGTATCCCTTTAACTGAGCTCTGCAGAGGATTGCAGACTGAAATGTGGAGAGATACCAGCTCTGTGAGTTAAGATGTCATTAACTGCCCAGGAAGGGTAACTTCGTCAACTGTCATTAACGCATTTATTATGCTGATACTTTAAAGATCAGAAGTGTTAACCTGGAAATGGCATTCTGATTTAAATCTCTTTAACGTTCGGACGGATTGGTCATTTCTTTATACCTCACTGCTCTTTGAGGAGAGTCCTCCCTTTGTTCAGCATCTGTAAATTGCCTGTGTATGGATCTCACTTGAGAAAGAAGAAAAAAAATCCTGAGTTACTCAGATCTGTCATAAAACTGTCACTTTGGATTATTGCTTAAATGTTGGCTGCAGGCTGAAAACTGTATGTCCGTGCAGCACTCGCCAGTACAGGTGGGGTTTATAAAAGAGAAATTGTTGCTCTGCAGGGAGATACCTGTTAACCTTATTCATTTGTAAAACTGGTTACATATTTTGGCACTCGCCCGTGCAGTCTGACACTGACAAAGCTTTTGACAGGGTGAAGTAGATATACGGTATTTATGTAAGGTTCTCAGAAAGTGCAGGTTCAGAGCAAACTTCATTAACTGTACCTAAGCTCTTTCTATGTCAACCAGCAACCCTTTGCAGAAAAAGCCTTCAGATCTTCTGCTCTTTGACCTTTAACAAGATACAAAGCTGGATTGAAGGTGATATAGGACTCTCAATTAGTCGTTCCAGCTTTACATGCATTCTTCTGTTTTGTGATTCAGATGTCTTTTACCAGGCTACAGGTTGGTAGGGACAGAAGCTGGAAAGCAAGGAGCTTGTCTTGAGAGATATTAGCATCTTCAGTTCCTATGAACACCAACACCCAGAATAATGAAAGATTCATCCAGCAACTTACTGGACTGGGTTTTGCATGGCTGTCTGCATTTTTCTATATGTTCAATGATTAACTTCTAAATAATGGTAAACTGAAATTAACAATATTGTACATATGTTTACATACATAACTTAGCATTTTTAATTAATATGGTTTACAGTCACATTTAATTGCATTTAATTTGACAGGTATTTTTCTACAGTTAGCACATGAGTTTCATCAGACTGGGAAATTCAGCGAGCAAAACTGCAAAATACAAGAATTAAATGGACTAAAATATATATGCATTTTGTGTTAATTGTGTAGCCATTATCATTATGGAGGATCTTGTTTAGTATAGAAAAAATACTTTTTATCACCAAAGTCTTTGCACAGATTCCTCATACAGTAAGATTCTGGTACATATTTGAAGAAAAGAATGAAAATCATATGAGAAATTTTATTATTACCACATTTTTTCAGCTAGAGAAACAGTTATTCTAACTGAGCTGTGTACTTTCCTGGGTAATGTATAAGAAAAGGACCCTAAGAGGGAGAAGAGTAGAAATATAATATCAGGTGATGCAGGAAGGCACTCATTGGCCTGCAGCTGAATTGAGTTGTAGTTTATCTCCAGGAGCATATTTGAAGAAACTCCATCTGAGCTTTCTAAAGGCTGAGACTCTCAGCAGTTTCTGACATCGGTCATGCCAGTAAGAGTTGCATCTCATGGCATTCAGGACCAAATACCCTGTGGTATGTCTGGCTCACATTTGCAGTGCTTGAGCAATTACTCCAACACCTAGGACATGTTACACCTGCTGCACAAGTGGTTCACAGCCAGGCTGTGGACATGCTACGAATCTAATGAGCCATCCCTGCTGCTGACTAATGCTAATATGGGGGGGTGTCAAGAAGAGAAATAAACCTGGAGATGAAATGGTAATAAGGATTTCTGGGATTTTGTTGTGAAAGCAGGTGTTGCCAGTGCCTTTAAAAGGGTTTAAGGTAATCTGTTGCAGCAATTAATTTTTTACTGTTTTTGGTGCAGGACTAAAGTCTTCACTGCAACACAGAACTGTCTCACGGTGTATACATTTTATATTCTACAACTGTTCCACCATGGTCATCCTCCTCACTGTATCACCACGGGTTTCCTTTGCAGGTGTGGTATATTGCTGCCTCACATCATACCTCACCTTTCCTTGGACACTCCCTTTCTTGGAAGATATTGCACAAGTTCAAGCTGTTGGCTTGTCTAGGGATTTCTGCTTGGACAGACACAGAAAAAGATATTTCCTCAGCTTAGCATAACCTCTGAGCTTCCCTCTGTACCTCCAGACAACCCATATTTTCTGTTCTACCTTCCAACCCTACTGTGACACAGCAAGATACCTGAATTTTTCCCCTGATTACATACAAGCTTTGCAGTATAACTGCTGTATTGCAGGCTGGGATTTCATGTATTGTAATCAAGTATGATCAATTCACTGCAGGTGCTATGGCAGGCAGAGGACATGCAGTCCCTGGTTTCTAAGTGCTCCCAACCTAACCTTTAAATGTTGCTACCAAGAGGGGTGATTGGCAGTGCCTTCTGTACTGCAAGGAGATAATTGGGGTGCAATGGTATAATCAAGTGCGACTCATTCTGTATTTTTGCTATGGTGGAAAAAAATTCTGATAAGAGCCATATGGGGTAAAAGACTGGGGTTACATCTATACAATTATAGGGTTGTTTTATACAAGCATAGGTATGACTGAGACAAGAAGTGAACTTTTCTACAATATATGTATGCAGGCAAAGAATCTAAAAGACTGTGGACTCTATTTCTAACTCAACTTCCTGTGACCACTGAAGAACAGAAGAATTTTCAATGAGGAATTAATGTTATGAAGAGGTTTAATATCATATAGCTCATGGCACACGAAAGATCCTTAGCTCTTAGCTCATGATAATCCGGATAGAGTTTAACCTTCAAAACTTAAAAGGTGAGTCCACATTACTTTTAAGACAAGAAAAAAGATCTATCTAATGCTGTCATTCAGGTCCAATTCAAAGTTCTTAAATTTAACAGGTCTCTTTCCCTTGCCTTCAGTAGGCTTTGGATCAGATTCTGACAGTCACAACTCCAAATGGTGTGATATGTAAAAGTGCCTTCTTTAAGTGCTCCTTGCAATCAGATGAAACTCTTTCCTAAACAGCATCGTTCAATATACAGATTGTAGCAGGTAATTGTAATTGTAAATTACTGTAGCAAGCTTAGAATCAACTATTTAAGTACTCACCTGGCAAAACTGCAAAAGCAAACTCTTTTCCTTCTTACTTTTCAGTATGTATTTCATTTTTCATGGCTCCCTAACTCAGATATTGCTGTGGCAATTAGGATTGAATCTTGGCATAGACATAGTCAGCCTCCAAGCAAATATTTGTCATTTAAAAATCATGGTTCAGTTGAGTAAAACTTGGCAAACTGTTCTAAAACTGTATATACAGCAGCTCTATTTGCAAGTATTAATGCACTGGGTATGTATGCACACTTTCTGGCAAAACACATTCCCATACACATGTGTGCTAACATACAAAATACACAAATATAATTTCCCAGCACATCAGAAATCTTCAGAAAATCTAACACTGGATTCAGGCCTGGATGGGCTATGAAGCAAGTTCACAGATGATACAAAACTGGGAGGAGCTGTTGTCTCCCTCCAAGGCAGAGGATTTTTATTACAGAATTACAGAATTTACAGAAAATTACAGAAATTTACAGAAATTACAGAACTGAGCAATCACCAACCATATGAAGTTCAACAAGGGAAAGTGATGGGTTCTGCACATGAGATGGGGCAATCTTGGACAGAGTGGGGAATGGGATGCTGGAAAGCAGTGCCATGGAAAGGGCCCTGGGGTCCTGGTTGATGGCAAATTAGGTAAGAGTCAGCAGTGCCCTGGCAACCAGGAGGGTCAGTGGTGTCCTGGGGTGCATCAAGGACAGCATCACAGCCGGGCAAGGGAGGGGATTGTCCCTTCTGCTCTGCACTGGGGCAGCCTCGCCTCCAGTGCTGGGGGCAGTTTTGGGTGCCATAATGTAAGAAAGATGTAAAGCTGAGTTTCCAAAGGACAGCAGTGAAGACAAAGGGCTTGAGGGGAAGCCGTGTGAGGAGCAGCTGAGGTCACTTGGTCTGTTCAGCCTGGAGGAGGCTGAGGACAGATCTCACTGCAGTCACAACTTCCTGTGAGGGGAAAAGGAGGGGCAGGCACTGATCTCTGCTCTGTGGTGACAGGGACAGGACCTGAGGGAATGACCTGAAGTCAGGGGAGGTTTAGGTTGGATGTTAGAAAAAAGTTATTCTCCCAGAGGTTGGCTGGGCACTGGAACAGCTCCCCAGGGCAGTGGTCACAGCCCCAAGCCTGAGAGAGTTCAGGAAGCATTTGGACAATGTTCTCAGGCACATGGTGTGACTCTTGGGGATATTCCTGTGCAGGGCCGCGAGTTGGACTCAATGATCCTTGTGCCTTCCTTCCAACTCAGCTTATTCTGTGATTCTGGATGTGCCTTCCATACAAAAGGCTGCTTGGTATTTTATATTCACTGGCATAATAGACTCTAATCCCTCCAAAAGGAGTCTTAATAACTAATATTCACATAGGCACACATTTTGAAAGCACACACTTCAGAAATATGGAAATAGAAGCATAAAAGGTAAATTTCACACATAATAGAAATTATAGAATATTAGGCTTTTTGCAAATGCCTCAACAACAAGGGGTGAAAGAGAGGGAAAGATAGAAGTGTTTCAAGATACTTCATAACACCTAATGCTTAATTATCTAATTATAATTACCAACTTATAGTTTCATCTTGCCAACTGAAGAAGCACTGAGAACTCTTCACTGTTGTTAAATTTAATGGGAGTTGAGGCTGACCAACAACTATTAGGACTTCACAAAATTGGTAGGACTGACACACACTCTTGGTGCTTCATGATCAGGAAAAGAGACACTGCAATGGATGGGAGGAACTCGCAGCCAAGAACTCACTGCATAAAGCTGAGGAGAGAATTAGGGATGAGAATAATAATGAAAGGAGACATTCATGCCAAACCAAACACAAGGTGTTTGAAGCCAGCACAGTACCAGAAAGAATGACCTAAAAAGATCACAGGTCTACTCTCTGTCAGTGCAAAGATATTTTATCAGCTTTCTTCTTCAGCAGCTCTAAGTGATTCAATATATTAACTCATATGGCAGACACTACACTACAGTAAAATATAACCAGTTGAATTTGTGGCAGATTGGAAACGTTCATTTTAAAATGTCCATGCTTGTCAATTCAATTAGATGAGAATTTACTGGCAAGACAAGCTAAGCAAGTCTTGCCAAAATACAAGAAAAAATTCAGACTCATCAGATAACCGTCTGATGCAGGTACAGCTCACCAAGCTTGGCATTCCCCTCTGCTTTAAATGTTTCCTCCACTGCATCTATATGTTAGTATTGTCCCATCCCTGAACTGGCAACAGGTTCTGCTATTCCAGTTGCCTGTTTTGCCATCTTGCTCCTCTCTGACAGTCTAAATCCTTACTCTTTTATTCTGATGTGACAGTGGGATGCAGTGAGGTGTTCATTTTTGCCCATTTTTGCCAATCACCTACCTCCCAACCCTCTTATAACCAAACCACAGTATGCTCCAACAGCCAAAACTCACCAATATTCCACAGGTGTAGAAGGACAGACTCTCAAGGGTCTCTCCTGAAACTCTTACAGTGAATGGCACTGAGTTGGGACTTTGGTTTGAGTTTCTTTTAGAAATTTTATATCCTAATAAAAATTGAGCTGCAATTATGTGATATACATCTAATTAAAATGTACTATAACTGCTGAAGTATTTTACTGAAGCGATTTTCTTTTTCAAGCAACAGGTTTGCCAAATGACAAAAGTTGTGGTTTCTCTGCTGTTGCAAGGAGCTTAGAGCTAAGTACAGGGGTGGGGTCAGCCCTTGACATCAACCCCAGGAATGGCAGCATTTTTCACTAAGCTCTCATGCTCAAGGCTTAAGTCAGGCTTTTTGCCAAACAGTCAAGTCCAAGACAAATAGCCCATGTGGGTGTTTTGTGCACAAAGATTGCTGAAGTTCATTTTAGTTAGATGGATAAACCTTTTGAAATCTGGCTTGTTAGAATTAACTATAATATAGATCAGAGTTAGCAGTTTATTGAAAAGCACTGTGAGAGGAATGTAAATTACACATGAATCAGAATGACCTGATGGTGAAATACCAGCAGCTCTTTGTGAATGTGTTGTCACCAATTCTCACAAAAAATGCAACCATTTTTGTACAGTAGTTCTTTGTTTTTGTTTTTGTTT
Source organism: Sturnus vulgaris (assembly GCF_052056855.1). Lineage (NCBI taxonomy): Eukaryota > Metazoa > Chordata > Aves > Passeriformes > Sturnidae > Sturnus > Sturnus vulgaris. The sequence continues at coordinate 35,878,712 of NC_142248.1, forward strand.
TTTTAATAACCATGTTTCTGTTCTGTCTTTTTAAATTTTCCATTTTTCCACGTAAAAATGAGGTACAACTCTATGGAATTTGCAAGGAAAAATTCAAAATTCCTAAACATCTTGTTTTTTATTTTTTTTTTTAAATACCTCTATTCTATAAGGCCTATTTTGGTGGCAGGGCTGAAATTATCCAGTGGCTGAAAAACCTAAGTGACTCTAAGTCGCACTTTGACTCCAGCTTTATGCACCAGAGGAGGTTTTTTGATTTATTTTATTTTAATGTCAGAAGGTAAAGCTCTGGTTTAGTAACTGCTTCCATTATTCCACATTTCATAACTGCCCAAAAATTTGAAACCCAGAAAGTGAAGTCTAGGATGTCACCTTGTATGATAAAGTGGGGGAAGGGAAATCATCTGCAAAATACAGCATCTCTTGCATCAAAGGCATTTCCCTAAGGTATTGGACTACATTTAAAAGTTTTACCTTCCCCACATGTAGTCAGTATTCTCTCTTTTTTTCTCTTGCCTAGGAGAATGGCTCTGTTTTCACTCTGAAAGTCATCTCCTACTTCAGTTAGCAACAAAACCAAAAGAAGTTGTATTGTTAAAAGGTACCACAGTCTACCACACTCTACAACCATGATGAAAGTACAGCCTGGAGAACAACTCTGCCATGTATTTCCACTGCACCATGTCACTGCTCAGCCCTGCTTTCCTTCCTGGGATTGCCAGTCATGTTGTTAGTTGATTGGTGTTATTTACCACTAGGCAATGTCGTGGGGGACACTCAAATGAGCTGAGTCAGGATCACAGGCAGAGCAATCAGGTTAGCACACAACTCCACTAAGCTGATATATCCTGTTACTCAGCATTTAATTTGATCAGACTTTAGCCTGGCTGTGATAACATGGGTATCCTTTTGTTACCAGGCAGTATCTCTGCATTGCACTGATCATGCAGGGGACACACACCTCTAGAGCCAGAGCAATAGGATTACATCTAGGGATGTAAGTCTGCATAGCCTAAGAACTGTAAAAAGTTCTGGTTAATGATGACTCAGGCTTCATTTGATCCAACAGTGATGGAAATAAAACCTGGCAAAATTTGGCCTTGATTGATTAATATGGTGTTGACACCACCCTAATGGGTGTTATTAGAAACTTGAGAATTCTTTGTGTTTATGGAGCACTTCTATGGGATTTGAGGAATTACTCATTCTGCTCAAGTCCTAATCACAAAAATATTTAAGAAATACCTTAACAAAATGAAAAAGCACTTTCAGGTAAAACTGATAAGTTTTTGTAAGGTAAATGCAGCCACAATCCATCCTATTGATCAAAGTACATGAAAATTGCACAGATAAAATAGTGGAAATAGAACAATCTATGAAATAGAAGCTTTTTCAATAAACACCACCCATTCTCCGTTCAGAATAAACCCTGGATCTTACAGGAAAATAAAAAGGCAATTGCATAATGAATATTAATATAAACCATATTAATAAATGGGGTAAAATTAAAGCTGAACGGTCAGCATTAATTCTGAAATTACCTAAATCTGAATGATGTCATTTTCAGTAATTAAATAATGCTATAATAATAGTAATAGTAATAGTAATAATAATAATAATAATAATAATAATAATAATAATAATAATAATAATAATAATAAATACATATAGGTTTCATTTTATTTATTGTAACACTATCTAGAGGTTTTGGGTTTTTTTGCAGCAGTGACCATCAAAAGCCTGCTCCTAGAATAGCTACAGCAACCATTAGGTCTTATAAAATAAATATTTCCAAATAATCATCAGTAACTATATCAAGATACACGTCACATGCTGGAGACCAGACAGGAATTTGACATGTGTTTCCCTTGCCCAGCCATGAACAACAACCAGAGCAGCACATAGTTGATGTCACCCTATGTGCTGTCCCTGTCCCTGTCCCCCCACCATCAAGGTGGCTTTCAGCCCTGTGAGTACTGGTTGCTAATAGGTCTGTTTCACAACTTTTTCTTCAAAAGCTCCTTTCTGTTACACTCCTGGCATCTGTTTCTTCCCCCATAGAAGCTGCTTAACCTGGGTGCATAGCACTGTTTAATAGAGAATCCAAGGCCTGATTCAGCAGCCACTGAAGTCTTAATAGAGTTCAGTAGGGCTAAACAAGGCAAAGTAAAGGGTATGAAGAAGACAGAGATGTCGTACTGACAGGTTTTTCTAGCGACTGTCAGAGGTGCATCAAGAGGCACAGTGACAGAAGGACCAGGGCTATCAGTTGTGTAAATCCATGTGCCTGTTTGCATCACAGCAAGCAGCAGGTTGTTACAGCCTCTGTGGTTTCTCTCCTCTATGCCATCACTAACCACATTATTCCCTTCCTGCTCTCAGAGAGAAATCTTACTTCATCCCAATGTATCTCTGGAGGAAGATCTTGCAAAACTTCCCTATGGCATTACTGGGCAGTGGGTCAGGCTCTTACACAGAGGAGAAGCAGCTGAGTCAGGTGATTTTTACATTAAATTTTGACCTATTTCTGTATAACTTGAGACTTTTTTCCCAAATGTCCATGTTAAATTGCTTTTAGGTCATGCTGCAGGTCTTCTAGCACTTATGGCTACACAGTGGGAAATGAACTTTTATTTTTGGATTTGACATCTGACCCAGTCGTTTTGCTGTACAACCTCTCTTTGTTTATGGTTGTAAAGCTGGAATTGCTCCCTCATTTTAAGGCTCGTCACCTGAAGTGGTACAAGATTTAGGGTATGAGCAAGTCAACCACAAGCAGCTGGGGCACAGCTCTCCGCTCAGACTTGATAACTGAGTGTATACATGCTTCTAGACTGTTGAAAAGAAGAAACGAAACTGGTTGCCTGAAACCAAACTCACAGGGGATTTAAGTCACTTCCTAGGTTATTTGAGCATATTTGTTTTTCACATGCATCAGACCTACACAGACATGTCTCAGCAGAGACGTGGTGATTTTAAAGGACTACCTCTGTCAATTGATGCAAATGTGAGATGTTTGGGACAGGTTTGTGTTTAAAAAACTTGTGTGATGAACCTCAGTCCATTGGTGATGTTACCAGGCACCAAACTGATAGACGTCATAAGGTCTATAATACATTAGCATTCTGGTGTTGTGGTTATAATTGTAACAAGATCCTTTTACTGGGGAGGGTAATTCATTAAGGTTTGAAAAACATTTGGAGGTCCCTGCAAGAAAGGAGTTAAAGAAATGCAAAAGTGTTGCTTTGGTATTGTGTTATTTATCAGCTGTCTGGTTAGCATTTGTGCTCAGTCCGCAGGTTTCACATGTAAATCAAATGCAATGACTCTATGACAACTCACAAGATTTACACAGATGGGACCTGACCAGCCCTCTCTGAAGTCACCGGAGGTGGTCTGGGTTCCCTAATGATTGCAAATAGGACACACAAACATAAATATAATTTACTTGTATAAAACTTTTAATTAGGTTAATAAAATCTCTCAGCATAAAAGCCTGTAGCTCATAAAAACTCAGACTCTGTGCATAGCAGAGCTGATGTGGGTCAGGATAATAGCCACAAAGAATTGCATTACTGTGCTAATACAATAGGGAAGTCTCCTGCTTCTCTTTTGAATAACCTCTTATGCAAATTTCAAATGTTGACCATGACACCAGACCTTCACAGGGCACTGAGCTGTGTTTCCCTGTGCTTACAATATATCTGATTTCAATGCAATACTGCAAAGTCATCAAAACCACTTTCTACCAGCATTCAATTATTTAAATACAGAATATATACAATGTGGGGGGTTTGCTTCTGAGTCTTATATAAAGTACTTCAGTCAAGCTTACAAATAATACAATATGAAAAGGACAAAAATCTAAGTGAGGGGAAATTTTAGCCATTGGGATCCTTTTTACCTATTAGTTTCCACCTCTCCTTACCCTTGACCAGTTGTAAAAAATACTGATTCTAAAATGCATTTAAGCAAGCAACAAATATATATATATATATATATATATATACACACATACAAATTGTCTCTATGATAATGAATCTGTACTATTCTTGAATTCAAAGACAGGTTTATTTATAATTTGGGACATTAGCTGCCCACTTGCTAAATTTTTTGACCACATGCTAAAGATTTAAACTATGCAAAGTTTCATTATTGTTGTCCAATTACAATGTGTTTGCTTTCACATGCACATAAAGATGTACTATTTATAAATATACACGTATTTAATATTATTTATTAAATATTTTGAACAAAATAAAAAAATACATATATAAGAATATTCCATATAAAATACACATGAATGCTGCCAACAAAGCATTTTGTTATTTCATGTGCCATATTTCAGGCTCAGTTCTTAGAAATCACAATGCCAAGGAAATAGTAAAACATATGAGTTTGGTTTCAATCACCTTCCCTTCCAACAGACAAAAGTTAATTTGTCTTGTGCAATAGGACTTGTTCTAAACATATGTAACGATTATACACTTCTTAGGGAGTAAAGAATTATTCCTATGTGTGTTTAGAAAATTCCCCAAAATAAAATATTTACAGAAGAGATGTATCCAGTTTTATGTTCAAAAGTGTGATATAAGTGTGAAAATAAGAGCAAATTTAATTCTTAGAATGTGTATATGCTCTCATACCCATACACCTTTTTTTTCTCCCTTCAAAATCTAAAAAAATTACCTTGTAAAAATTACTTTGTAGTTTCACCTCAGCACTATTAGCATCTCTTTCTGTGCTGTCTCAAACAGAATGGCTCTGAAGGATTAACAGGGGCTGCCATCCCAAATGTGATTGCACTGCACTCCTGATTGCCACAGCCCAGTGTTCCAGGACAGGGATCCCTCTGGCGCACACTGGCTGGAGGGTGTGAAGGTTTGCATGAATCACCAAAGGCAGGATATAACCAGATCTGCATGTCCACACAGACTGCAGCTCAGAGGGATGTTTAATGGGTTCAGTGTATTCCTCCTCCTGGCTGAAACACTCCCTGCTTCAACAGGAATGAGGCACGTCATCCAAGGAGTGGGCATGCACATCCTCTGGGACAGGGGTTTTACATCCATTAGTCACCCCTGGAGCCTTGTTCCCCTCTGCTCCCAGTGCCCAGCCACATCCAGGACCCGTCTCTCTCTCCCTCTCATCCCACTGTGCTGGACCCAGAGCCAGATGTGTTTGAATGGACCTCACTACCCGCTTTGAGCTGCATGCTGCTCCCTTCAGACCTGTCTAAGAGCTGGTTGAGTCAGAGGGAAAATCTACCCCAAATTCAGTGGATTTGAGGTTGGATTCCAGACCCCAGACAAGTTTTGCTTTGGAGGAGTCTGGAGTCTAAGATATAAATATATGCCTTTGTTGCAGACCTAACTGTAATTTGATTCCAGCAGTCATAAATAGGACATAAGAAGTATGGAAATATGTGTACATGTGTCCTGCTCAAACAGTGGGTGCCATTAGAAAGCATAATAGTGCTCTGGGCTATTGATTTTACCACAGTATTTCCTTGCTTGGTCTATTTTCCACGATGAGATATTTGCACCATGTCATGGTAAATGTTGTCTTTAACAGAGCTCACTGCAGTCTTATTTGAGAAACTATGTGAACAATGTGGAGCTCTCTCACAGTGCTGAGTTGTCAGTTGGGCCGTCTGATGCTCTATTGAAAAAATAGGCAGAAAGAGCCAAATTAAACATAAAGCTGAATTGAGATAAAATGTATATACTGAAAATACTAAACAGTGAGGCCTTGTGAAGTTGTTTAGATACTAATGATATTAAATAGGGGATTATATTCATAGGTAGTTTCAGGTTTTTATTATGTTTATCTGGAATAGAAACAGATATCCAGACCTCATTTATCTTCCAAAACAAATACAGCTTAAGTCATAAGGTGTGCTCTTTTTTATGCCACTTTTCAATTATTCAGTTATTTTGCTAAGAGATTCACTTATTCCATTCTAGGCTACTAGGGGAAAACAAGGGGGATGGAGAGTAAAGGCAAGAGAGAAGGAATTCATATAAACCAACAAGCTGAATATGCTTCTGTGTTACAACCAACATAATTAAATGTAGATCAGCTGTCATAATAAAGTTCAATTTTCATTTAAATGAAATTTGTATAATTTTTGTCCTTGGCATAAGGTGGACCAAAATTAAGATTGCAACAAACTGATCTTTGCTGATATGAATTGACCCATCTCCCTTTTACTGCATCTGAATTCTTCATTACAATTTACAATAGCTAAGTTTTACCAAATACTTACAGTTTGTGATAAAAACCAGGCAAATAAAATATTAAGTGAAACTTAACTAAAGCAGATATATTTAGTGATTTCTTCTCATCCTGAATAGGTTCATTGAATGTTCTGTGGGGTCTGTCATATGTTTGGCACTAATTTGTATTTCCTTTATGACTCGAAGATGGAATAAAGTGTACTTGCAGTAAATGAACAGATGACATGCAGCTAAACCACACTTCAGATATGTTGGATTAGACTTCAAAATTCGGTGAAATAATGGCCTTAAAAGTAGGCTACAACAAGGACAAGGGTAAAGTCAGGTTTAGGAATATTCACCTGAAGTAAGGTATGACATGTTGTGGCAAAATACAAACAATATCTACAGAAAAGTGTCATCTACATGGCACACAGGTAATATGCATCTGAAAACAGAATATTGTGTCCAGCTGCCCTCTCAGCTTGAAGAAAGATGTAAAGTCATTGAAGAGACTGTGGGACAGGGCAGTAAAAAACAGTGGAGAGTCAGAAAAAGACATTTTAAAGCAGAACAGAATCACCTGCTTGCCACCTGTTTGCTATAAAAAATATTGAGCCAGAAAATATTAACTTTAAATTTTCTTATCTAAAGAGATAGTTAGAAATTCCTAAGAGTAGGTCAGATATAGATGACAAGTCCAGTTTAGGTACAGTTCATTCTGCCCTGGGAGACAAAGACAGAAGTGAGCTTTTTAGTTCTCTTTCCAACTTATTTCATAAAAATGTACATTAAAATTCCATTAAAGTTATGGTAGAAAGAGCTTAAATGAGAACATTCACCCATCTACAATCATATTCACAGGAATCCCTTGATGGAATCATTTTCATGGATACTCCTAACAAATAAGACCCTGTGTCTTTCCTGAAAAGCAATATTCCTGTTGGATTCCCAGGAAAACAAAGGACTGGACTATTCAGAAGCCAATATAACTGGAAAAGGAAAAGCCAGACTGTTGGAAAAAATTAGCTGCAGGCGTACATTTTCACTAAGGCTGCAGAGAGTTGTCTCTGAGAGATTTATCATTCTAAATTACCATTGCATCTACATAGGAAATAAATCTTCACAGATATCCACTTGGAACAGGAAAGGAAAAAAAATTAAAATAAAGTTAGCTGTCCTGTTCCAGGATGTATTTTAGCATTTTTGTCTTGTATAGACTTCAGTAAAGATTTTGCTTGTAATGGGTAGTGGATGACAGCAGTTATTTTATTATTTGTTTCTGGGAGTTTTATTTTATTCTGGTTTATGTGGTGTTTTTTTTTCTTCAAATGGGGTCAGCCAAAATCTCAATATTTTTACCTGAAATTCAAGGATTTGCAAATATTGAACTATAAATGTAAAAATATTCTAAGTTTTCAGATGTTAGATTTTTTTTGTCCTACAATGAAATTATCTGCAAAAATCTGTCTTTCTTTAAATAGATTCATCAAAAAATCTAACTTTCCCAGTTGCAAACATATGTCCAAATTGAGTGGATTTAGCATGATTCCAGAGTATAACGCTTTTTAATACATTGCAGCACCATGATTTTTTGACATGTAGAAGTTACAGGTATTGATTATTCACTGGACTTAACTATGTCAACAGTCACCAATCCTTCACAGACTGCATAAAAATAAGCATAAAAATTATCTACACATAGTGAATTATAAATTCACCAATAATTCCAATTGAATTTCAAAATGTACCAAGAAATTAACTGAAAATGTTTGATTTCTGCCTTGTGTAATCTTGGGAAAGAGTCTGTGTCAGAATAGATGATATGTGCCACAAAGTTAATGTCTGATTGGACTACCAGGCACTTACTGGGCTCCTCAGTTTTCTTATAGCTGGAAAGTTATTGTTTAACTATAAAAGGAGACTAGTTCTGAATTCAGCAAGTTCCCAGAGCTAAACAGAAGTTCCCTATTGGCAAGCACTGCTGATTTGGAAGGAGGGTATAGTCTGGTTGAAGATATTCTAGAATAGGGAAATAAGAACTATCTAAGAACCAGAATGAATTTCTAAAAGCAAAATTGAAATCCTGGAAATGTCTGAAAAATAAAAATAAAAAATAAATGAAAATAAAAAAAAAAAGAAACTGAAAATAAAATGAGAGCACAACCCGACATACAAGCTTGATATTGCCCAGGGATCTGAGGCTGGTGAAAGAACAGAAGAGGAATACTCTGCAGAGTTCAATGATTTCTCTCACAAAGCATGTTTAGAGGAAACAGCTGGCTCTGTAAGCATGATATAACATATCCTGCATTGAATATATACATTCTTAGGAAGAAGAGAAAGTGTAGCACAAAGAATGAGAAGTGAAAGATAAGAAGAGTTTAAAAGAATAATGGAAGTGGAAAAGAAAACATGAAGGGGAATAATTTCAGAATGTTTTTGTGACCACAGCAATAACAGCACAGGTCTGTATTTGATATTATGTATTTGACATGATTTGTCTAAATCATGTCAAGAGATGTCCACTAGTGATCAACTACTGTAATGAGGAAAATTTTGCATTTATTTGGAATCTCTTGCAAATGCCAGCACATTTCACCTGCTTGCCACCATGGTGATATAAAATATTGCAGAATATCTGAATTTAAAATCTCCCCCTGTTCATTTCCAGTTGCAGTTCAATCTGACATTGAAGACATGCTTCAAAAGGGACCTCACCAAATGAGATTCCACTTTCTTTTCTGTGTAATACTTGGTGAATGGATCCTTACTTGAAAACTCTTGATCTCAGTTCACAAGAATACTTTCTGAGGGACCTATGGCAGGTCACTCTGAAGGCCAGTTCTCAAGTTTCAGGCCCTGGTTCTTCCACAATTCAGGTCAGTTCAGAATTTTTTTTCAGATTCTTTTTTATCTTTAAGATTACCTACCTCCTCTTTCTGGACAAATGAATTGTTAAAATGTCTGTGAAGTCCTTAATGCTTAAGAACTTGAGAATAGTGCAGTTGAAATCTCCCAACTGGGTTTGAAATTCAAAGATGGAAGGCTTGGAAAAATGCTCTAATTATGGTGAAATTTCTAACACTTGATCAGTATGTCTCAGTTAGAACAACTTTTTTTTAATCTCATAAAAAATTAAACATCCTTAGTCCATGGAGAGTTTATGGTAAATAATGTTTTCCAAGGTTAGCGAAAAGCTTCTGTTTAACTGCTACAGCAACAGTGTCTCTATAAATCAGTCCAACAAGCAATTAAAAATTTTCTACCTCTGTAGGTTTGGTGGAGAAATGTCCATTAACGGCCACCAAACACTGCTAAAATGCAAGGCCACTGCTATCCAGTGCTAACATCCAATGGTAGAGCTGTATTTCATACAGGAAAATCAGAATCAACTTACATGAATGTTTGAAGAAAAAGCCATGCATAATCCACTATCACAAAATGAATATCAGAGTCAGTGGGTTCCAAAAAGAAGAAAGAAAAAAGTAGCTATAAACTCCACAGAAAGTGGAAATGCAGGCATTGTTACACAGACCTCTAATCTCTTGTACAGCGCTATATGTGGAGAGGAAAAAATGCCTTCCTGACCTCTCCAAGTGATCAATTTATACTCTGAAGCCTGAGAGCTGATCTGTATCTATTCTAAATTAAGTGGAATAGAAAGAAGCATGAGGCTAAAACATAAAGAAGTAACACTGTAGAAAGCAGAAAGTACCTTATTCATCAGTATGAGAAGGGATGCCATTCGCTAGCAAAGGAGATATCTTCCTTTTATAAATATGCCCGTGCCGATTTTAATATCAAAAGTACCTCAGAACTCTCAGTGAAAATAATCTCTGCAGGTACTGGTCCAAAGCCTACAGAGATCAATAGGAATGCCTCCCTCCAGTGCAGTGGACTCCGGATCAGGCCCTTCCTCTACAACAAAGGGTCCCTCCATCACAAGGCTGCAGTGTCCCCTTCTCCTACCCCCTCGCAGTAGACTCAAGTTCTGTTTTGAATCTCACAGGAAAACAACACAGATTAACCTAAGTGGGAGTGCCCTTTCAGATGGGGAAAGATAGACAAAATCACACCAGCTTTATTCAATGTTAAGATAAGATGTATGTGACCTACAATCCGATGCACTATATGTGATCACCATGTGGTATAATTTTATAGCATTTTTTTTTTTCCCCAGGTCTACTGAACTTCTGTTATTTCCAAAGTGTTAAAAATACTCAGTTTGCTAATATAAATGATTACAATTGACAGTGCATTGTCAATCTATTGCAAAGCTGATTTAATTAAGAATGCCAAGGGGCATCATTTGGGGCCAGGTATCTAAGCTGCAAATTTTTTTTTGATCTCAACCTCTCCCTATAGGACCGTCCACACTGGCACCAAAGGCTGGAGGGCAAGAGAACAAAGGGAATTTTATGTGTCTGAATTCAAATTCTTTCCCTTTGAAATGAAGCGTCCAGAATGGGCAATAAAACTGTGAAAATGGATTTCTGGCCGCATTTGATGTTAAGCCTTTAGTGTCAAGAGCCAGGTCTTTTTTTCTCTCTCTTTCTTTTAGGTTTTTTTTTTTCCTTTCCCTGAATGGTCTTGTGGGGAATTTGTCCTATAAATTATTTCTTGCAGTTTGTATGCATAGAGTATGGCCTTGTCTCATAGTTAGAACTCAAAAGTAGGCTATTTTGTGTGTATGTGTTTTAATTAACTTGTGTTTCCAGTAAAATTGCAATGGAAAACATTGTGCTAAAGAGGCTCATTTCATGTGGCCTTTTTCCTTATCAGCCCGTATATGAAACCTGAATGTTTATTAAGCATTTGTGTGGAAAGAGTAACTTTCACTCTGGTCTTCCTTTTTCATACCAGGGACTCATAATCCTTTGTATCTTCTCTTCCAATCCCATAGTAGGATATTGCAGTGCAATAAGAAAAGCAGAGGATTAGGCCCACTTAGAATGATCATGCAGAGGGATCTATTATAATAATGATTACAACCATTTTATCTTTAATAGCTAGCCACTGATGGAAGGGCAAAGGGGGAAACGAGAGACTGAGAAATGAAAGGAATTTTGGCATATTGAAATGATGTTTTTCTGAAGCTTTGATTGGATATGAAAATTGTTCTTTAAATATTTATTTGTAACAAAATCACTTGGCAATACCTTATTAAACCTGGCTAAATTAATTTAAATTTTTACACACCACTTAAGGAGTGTATTCTTCCTGTCTGAAGAAAAACAATTGTGCACATATATGAGTATTCATGTGTAGATACAGTTTAACAGCAAAAAGTCTTTTTAAATAAAATCATTAGCAGTTCACTATACATTTCTTTGTTGATCATATTTTTATGAAGCAAGAATACAAGGATTACCAACTGGTTTTCTACCCTGGAAAGTACAGGTATTGCAAGCAAAATTTAGTTTTATGAGGAGCCAGATTCACAGGTTTTCAAACAGAGACTAACAAATTTTTTAAAACGTCATACCCATACATTAAAAAACATTTTGCCTCAGTTGAGTTAATGAAAATACCCTAATTCAAAAACCAAAATAAAAATTCCCTCTTGGGTGGGTTCATGAGTTTCATCGTCTTTAGTCCTACATTTCTCCTCTTTCAGCCCCTCCTTTTTTTTTCTGATATCCTTTTCTTGTAGTTTTCTTTCTTCAGGCCTCCCTCAGGCTTCCTGCCATCTATCCAGACTTATTCCCTTTTCCATTGATTCTGGTACATTCTGATCTTTTTTCTTTTGTTTTACACACCACAGTTAGTTCACTTTTCCTCCTTTCTCACATACAGTTTTCCTACGCTTTTTCTAGTTTGTTTCTCTGTCCTTGTCTGTTTCTAATTCTCTGTTTTCTGTATTTTTGAGAAAGGTTTTCAGCCTGTCATATATATACCCATCCAAAATTGCAGTCAAAAGACTTCTTCAAGAATTCATTTCAATCAGTATTTGAAGCCAAGAGATTTATATTCACAAACTGATACACCAGTGTCTATCATCCCAGAATCAGGGCCAGAATGCTTCAAATGAAATTATTAAAAAATAGATAATTTTGTACTTTCATGTTTATTGCTTTACATTATCACAGAATGGGTCAGGTTGGAAGGGACCACATTGGGTCATCTGGTCCAACCTCCCTGCTCAAGCAGTCACCGTAGAGCACATGGCACAGGATTGCATCCAGACAGTTCTGGGATGTCTCCAGTGAGGGAGTCTCCACAATCCCTCTGGACATTCTGTTCCAGTGCATGATCTTTGCACAGTAATGATGTTCTTCCTCATATTCAGGTGGAATTTCCCAGCATCGGTTTCTGCCTGTTGCTTCTTGTCCTAGTGCCTGGCACCACCAAGAAGAGCCTGGATCTGCCTTCTTGGCACCCTCCCTTCGAGTACCTGTAGGCATTGATGAGGTCCCCTCTCAGCCACCTCGAGGCTGAACAGGCCCAGCTCCCTCAGCTTTTCATCATAAGAGACATTCTCCAGTACCTTAATAATCTTTGCTTTCCTCTGCTCACTCACCAGTTTGTTACAGTACTGAGCATCCTTTGCTGTCCTCTCCTAACCTCAAGCCCTTCATGACTTTTATAGAATAGTATAGTAGAATATAGAATACTATTCTAGAATACTATTCTAGAATACTATTCTACAGAAAACATGGCCTATCCCAGCACAAAAGGAAAAGGGTAAATACAATTTTTGGACAAACCATATTTTCTCGGATTTATTTAGTTCTCAAAGGAATTCATTTAGAGTTACACCATGTAAACCCAGTAGTGCCCTGAAAAATCATTCTTTTGTTGGATTTCAAGGCAGTGCATTCAAAAACCACATGGAATTGTTTGACAAACTATGAGGCAGGACATTTTTGAATGTTTACCATCCTGACCTTGGTTACAATAGACTGTATGATATTACTGAGAGCAGTAAGGTTGTAAGAATAGAACCAATCTCTCACATACTTAACATTCAAAGGTTTCCATGTATAAATAAGTTGTCAAAGCCTGGCAGGATTAACGTCTCGAGACACTTTGGGGAGGGTGTTGAGGTCACACCTTGCCCTGTAAAGCCAGTGAACTGCCCACACCCACCTAGAGGCAGCATCCCAGCCTGGCAGAGCTGCCAGTCATTGGCAAACCTCAGGAAATGCCCCACACTCCAATTCTGGAGCTCCTAACCCAGCTCTTGAGTGGCCAAATGACTGGAAGTCCCACCTGGGAGGAGGGCCCCTCGAGGCTGGGGGTACTTAGGGCTGAGCAGGAGATTAGCCCCTCTCTTAACCCTGACTCTTTTTGTAGTTTCTGCCTGAATGCTGCTGGAACCCAGGAGCTGGTTCCTACATGTGTGTTTTTCTATATCTTTTCTGTCTTCTTTCTTCTTCTAATTCTCTCTTCTTGGAACATTTTGAATAACTTAAGATCAGATGGGTCTAAAATTTGCTAAGTTAAATGGTCAAAGTTAATGGCATGATAAGTGTTTTATGTTGATTGGATGTTATACGAAACCTTTTGCCAAAATTCCCTGATTTTTCTAAAGATTGCCAGTAAACTGTTGTCTTGTTTTGACCTCTTGAGGATATCTGGTCAGTATTACTACCACACATTTAACCTAGAGTACATAAACCACTGTAAGCCCCTTTCAGTGAGTTTATTGGGACCTTACATAATTCTATTTATTGGGTATTAGCACAATTGGATATTAATATTGGATATTATTTCACATTTGACTTCCTGTAGTTTAGGTCTGGATTTTTTTTATATAAATAAAAACTTACACTGCTTTTCTTTGATCACCATCTCTGCACTCATCTCTGAGAAACAAAAAATTGTAGAACTGAGCCAGACCTGCTCAAATCTCCTCCTTCATCCACCAATTTAGTGAAATATATGAACACTACAGTTTTGATTTAATGACCAGGTCCTACATGCTTCAAGTTAAGCATCTGTGAAAAAGCTTTGTTAAAACATAATTTTTACAAAACAATGAAAGCTATACTGAGGCAAATTAATTGATGGAGGAATCAAAAATGGAAAGAGATATTGTTTTTACTTGTATATACAGTTGATACAGATTTTCCAAAATATACTTTGGTATATTTTCATGTACATCTATGCAAAAACCAAACATCTGCCATTTAATTCAGCTGTTTAAGTAAAATACTGTGTCACCTGATTTACCTGATACAAAAATCTCAGACACAAGAACTTAGGAATTCTAATCTCCCTTGCTGCTTCTAGAACAGACAAACCAACTCCTATGAACACTCAAATTGATCTAAATATTTTTTAGACACACACACACACAAAAAAAAACCTAGTAAAACATTTCACACAGAATATTCCAGTTTCACAGACACATTACACATGACTTTACCAAAACCTCAGCCAACATTCATGGACTACATCTGTTAGCCAGGCAATGCTCTGTCCTGTCCAAGATGTGGTCAGCTTTTGACTTAAGATTTGCTGAAACAAGTTTCCCAAGATCCACTGCAGCCCTACAGCCTCGGGCTTTGATAATGTGAGGTTTTGGAAACTAAATGGGATAGGGCTTGGCCTGTAAGTGGAGAGGAGAATCCAAGGAGAAGCCAAAGCACTGTGAAATGTTTGGCTGCTTTTCAGTTCATGGTGGTTTATACCTTCATGCTGAGATGGGCAAGATGTTTCTCTGAAGGCCCTGGCAATGTGTCCATGATCTGTGGTTCCTCCATCCTGACCACGGCAGGGCATTGGAGATTCTTCATTGCTGGTTTACATTTTATGCCTTTCTCACCCCACGCAGCCTTGCAGCCAAATTAGAATGGGAAATGTGTGAACAAAGATGCTATTATTTAATCTGGATGTATCCTTCACATCTTCCTGAACTTAATGCAGGAATTTGTTACTCAGGGGCCACCATGCTCACATAGATCCACCTGCTCCTCAGTGATAGGTACAGTTTTCTGTTAGTGCATCTTAGGAGTCACTAAATATTGTCACTAAAACATGCTTTTCATTATAAATATTATGTGTATGCTTTTTTTTTTTTTTTTGCTTACAGTGGCCCCAACATGAATCCTCAGAAACAAATGCTTTTCTTTTGTTCCCCCTGCATGGTAAAGGTCATCTTGTAGTACTTCAGTACCAAAGAAGTAGCACACACACTAAAACTGTGAAGTACACAATAGTTCCCATGAGCTTTCTGAATCTTCTTTTGCTTCCCCCACGCACTCAAGCAATCACAAGTTCTACTATCATATCACAAGTTCTGCAATATCAGTTTTATATGTTTTCCTTGGGAGTTTGCTGTGTTTATTAAAGACACTAGGTAACAATCTGTTTTCATTATTTTGAAAACTTGAAAATATTACCTATTTACTACATTAAATTCAGAAGAAACAAGGTAAGAAATTAAAAATAAATAAATAAATGTATTAATTAATATCTACTGTTATTGTTTTTAAAACCAGTTTAGAGGTTTGATTTTTTTCAAGGGATTTATTTTGAGGAAAAAGAAGTGAGCACCAGCAGGGAATAGACATTATTTTTAAACAGTATGTAAGTGATGTGTTTGACCTCTTTCAGCCACGACAGTCATTCTGCTGCTGTAAGAAAAAAAACAGTTGGATTTTGGCAGAAAATGCATTAATAGCATAAATTCTTTTCTTTTCTTGGTACCCAGGTTGTCACTAGCTCAGAACCCACTCAGCCTAAATTCTCTGTAACACCGCCAAAGTGTTCTGTATTCCAGTAACGTATAGCAAAACCTCTTTAGCACTTTGAAACTCTCTACAGGGCTTTAATCAGAAAGAAGAATCTTAGAGATGTCAGACAGGGATGCTCTCAGCCCTTCATGCACCCCCAGGTGCTGCATCCATCACTCAGGCTGTGAGCTGACCAGCTGAGAGCTGCATGCCAGCCCCAGTGTGGGCTTGCCCACAGTGCCCCATGGAGGATGAACCCTGTGTGCTCTGAGCTTCTGGTGCACAAGTAGATGAAGTCTACTGGATGTGGTCGGTATTGTAGTAAACTACACAAAATATGGGGGTTTTGCCACAGGCCTTTGCAGCAAACTCACAATTTTTTTGGAGGCAACTTCACAGCTTTCAATTTTCTGGATAAATTGTAATGGTAATTCACTGCTGGTATAGCAACAGTAGTTATTTCTATTTTTGAGCTCATTTCATTTATTTTCTGTCTTTCAGAAGTGTCTGAAAGTGAAAAATAATACCTGATGATTTGTTAGATACCTTTTGGGTATAAAACTTCAGAGGAGAGAGAGTAATGATGAAAATATAATCATCAAAGTTTCCTCTTAGATTTATTACTTATTATTACTGTGAATATTTTTCAGTTTTTAGAATGTGTTGCATAAAGAAAATTCTGCTGAAGCTTTCAGGTTTTAGCATTCTATTTATTAACAATAGTTCCATTTAATGTCCATAAACAGCAGATGCAATTTTAGTAAAATCCATAAGCAATAAAGCTACTTATATTCTAATTCAGGTAGCTTGACCCATTATTATCAATTCTGGTTCTTGTGATTATTTAGTTTCATTATAACAGTAAGTGCTAAGTGCTTTCTAAATTAAGATTCATGATAGTGATTCCAGCCATGCTGAAGAAAAAGAGATTTTAACCTGGGTATCTAAATAAAATCTTGTGCTGGACAAAAAAATTAAAAGAACAACCATTTCTTGATAATTCCAGTAAGAGTTTTCTCAAAGATTTGACAGCATGATATTTAAATGAAATATATATTTATACATGCACAGAGTTTATTGATTGGTGAACCTCAGAAAGTGAAGCTAAGGTTATTGCTTGCTTATCATTCCAAGGTGTGCTAGGAGAGCTCAAAATTATTAAAAGTGAAATTTTCCTTTTGAACTATGACCTGTTACCAATAAGTAAGGCTTTATAAAAAGAGACATGGTTTAGGCCTGTTACTTTGGCTAAGTAAGAAAAGGACTATGGGAAAAGAGACTCATTTGAATTAGGGGGTAGAAAAACATGGTGTATAACCATTGCATGTTCACATCGTGGTGTATGATCGTTAGTTGGATTATGTTTGTTATAATTTAAAGGTATGTAACTGATAACTGGCTAATGGCTTTAAAAGTTTGGGGTTTTGGAATAAAGGAGCTCTCCTTTGCACCTGCCTGGGGACCCTGCATCACTTCCGACCCTCACCTCACAGCTGCTGCCTGAAATGACCTAATGACCAAATCCAAAATCCAAGTAAGTATTAGATTTTGGATTTGATGAAGGAAGCCATTATGCTTTTTCATGGGCACCACACTCTTTCCAGACACAGAGCAAAATCCAGATGGGGGTACACGACTAAAGAAGTATAGCAATATTCCTCTTTTTTTTGTTGTTGTTCTGTCTCCTTATTTCTGATTAATATTTGCTTACCACCCTCTCTGATTAAATTGTACCAAAAAAGATACAATTTTTGTGTCTTTTCCCTATGGGAAAGCCATGTCTACCTTGCTAAATTTTGCATGTTGAACTGTCATCTGGGATTGGGCATACACCATACACACCTCATTAAAATCAGCATAGAGCCTTGATGAGAGAACTATTTTGTATTCAGTCATAACATTGCTCCACTTTACCTGTTTGTGTGATCAAGTTTGTTGGGCACAGATAAATTATAGGAAAACTTCAGTTTGACAGTTCAGTCACATTTAAGAGCAAGACTTGGAGAACTTCATGATTAAACTGCACTGAAGCTTTTTCCTTCCAAATTTAAGCCTCCTATTTAGGGAAGGGAGGAAGGGACTTGAAGTTTGGCTCTGGCATGGTATTTTTATGGATGGTTTCATAAACAGCCACACAAAGGATTAAAAGCTAATTGTGTCAGAGAACTGATGAGCTTTTGTAAAAATAGACAATATTTGGATTCAAATATTTGTGACAGATATTTACTGCATCACAATGCATTGTCTTTCCAGCCAGAACTTTTTCAACTGAATGCGTATGCAGACTGGAGTCAATCAATTAACAATTTCCTTCATGTGCACCACAGAAAACATGTCTCCAAATCTGTGGTTAGATCTGGAGATCCAGAGTGGACTCTCTGAACTCAGCCAGTGGTTAATCCACACTGTGGCTCCCTCCTCAGGGGGGCTGAAGAGTGTTAGGAACTTCTTTCTACTTTGCACAACTATCAGTTTTCATAAAATCTAAAAGAACTTGCTGTATTGGAGATCTTTGTCTCCTACCCTTGCTTGAGTTTGCCAGCATATTCTAAATGTACACATTGATGAACACACATGGTGCAATCATCATTATTTCTTTTTCTCAGCAAACCAGGCTAAAGCCCACAGAAGGAGAGCTTCTGAAACTCCTCCAGAACTCCAGCATTAAGTGCAGCATTGCCTCTTAATGTATACAACACTCATTGTTTTGTCCAGGCCAATTCCAAATGACATCATTGATTTGTGAGAAGAGTACCTAGTAATTAGTTGGTTTTTTTAACGGTCGTGCCATTTGACATATTAAATGTTGTACATTACTTAAAAAATAGGGTAGAAATATCAATAGTCTGGTGCCACTGTGTATGGCTCCTTTCCATTAGAGTGCATATATGTGTGTGGCTGTGAGTAGTGAGTAATAGGGCTTGTTTCTCCATGATATAGCTGGTGAAGTCAGCATTAATGTCTTGTACAGTAGATCTCTAGGGGTAGACAAACATTAGCAGGATTTTATTTATTTTTCTGTGGCTTGATCAGAGGATTATTTTCAGGTTTATTATGATATTTAACTGGATTTTACCCTGAGAGGTTAACTGGACCTCCTCTACCATTTGTCTTACTGGCAACGGGTTCAGTAGCTGTTTTCTTCTCTCAGGACTGTCTGTAATGCTAATGACAAGGGTTATTTTGGGTCTCTGTTGCTTCTGTTTTCTCTTTTCTTCTTCTTCCACCAGAGCTGCTGTGTAGCCTGGAGAAATGATGATGTAAGAGGGAACTAATCCCACTGTGAAGGTTGTTGGAAGATAGAGCCAGACTCTTCACAGCAGGGCACAGCAGAATGAAAAAGACTCAACAAAGAGATTGAAACAGCTCCATCCCTCGAGGTTTTTATGAACAAGATGGACAAAGTCCTGAGAAACCAGGTCTGAATTCAATGGCCCTTTTTGAGCAGGACTAAAGACCTCCTTCCAATCAGAATTATTCAGTCATGTTATGATTCTGATGGCCTTTTAAATTCACTTTCTGTACAAAGGCATACCTGAAGACACTGTCTTGCCATAAGATACCAATCTAGTGAAAGATCAAAGAAGAAAATTTACCTTTAATAGATATTGCTTTAATATAGTTTTGAATCTGAGACACTTCAGTCAGTTTCTGTGAAATGCAGCGTCCTATGTAAAAATAGAGTATAGTCCCTCACTGACTTTTGGTAACTGTTCCTAACTTGAAAAACTGCACTGGATAGAAATGGTCCCTGTGGTCCCCAAAGCTGTTGTTAGAGTTTCATGGTTCCTTAGGCCATCAGACCTGTAAGCTTTAAATCCTGCTATAACTTTATATAAGTGTGAAGGAAGCCAACAGTGCACATTTCAATTCCCTAAGATCTCTAGATGGTCATACATTCACTTGACGAATAGAAATGTTTTATACTGATGGTCATTGGATGCATTTAGACCTCACCTGGCTTTGGGTGATTTCTTTAAAAATATCACATTACTGAGAGAACTTGCCTTCAATAAAGTTTTTGTATTATGGGGAAAAGTTATTTACAACCTTGGTGGGTTCCCCTTTGAAGTCATTTGTCTTGTTGAGAGGGGAAGTGGAGCTGGCCTTTGAAGAGTCTCATTTCATCTTGGATCTCTCCCTTTGAAGTACACTTCACCCTGTAGGCATTCCCTGTGGAAAATCTCTCATTGTTCATGGGTCTCCTAAGAAAATATTCCCCAGAGGCACACTTCCCTGAAGAATAATTTACCTTGGAGATAGAAGCAGTGATGTATTTTTCATCCTTGCCAACAGCAGGCAGGGTCTAGTTACACCAACTGCACAAATTATTACATAAAGAAAATATAGGGGATTGCTAATTTAATATGTAAGGGGCAGTTGCCTGACAGAGTGTCCAAATCTTGATAAACTGAGCTTCCTTAAAGCTATTGGGAAAAAAAAAAAAAAAAAGAAAAGAAAAAAAAAGAAAAGAAATTTCAGTAACAATACTCTGCTTTCAGACAGCCCTAATTTTTTTGTCTTTGATGCTGAAATCTCCTCATTCCTATGCTTCATGAGGAAGAATTCTCTGAAAGCCTGAAGAAAATCCTGTCAGCCATTTGCAGGCCTGATGCATGTTGTTTGATAGTGTTCAAAGATAACCATCCTGAGTGTGATAAAATCAAAGAAGAGAAAGTATTTTTTCTCTTTAAAGAATTTTCACCTTTTTTTTTTTGTTATAGAACTTCAGCAAATGGAAAAGAAAACCTTTCTTTATGGCTCAGTGCTCATTGAGGTCTACTACCTCAGTGAGGTTGCAAACTACAAATTAGGAACATAAACACAAACAAACAGCCACACCTATAGTCCATAAAAGCTTTTCAACCATTAAAGCAGTGTTACTTCTGCTCTATCCTACCATTGCCTAATTTCAAAGGCATAATAAAGGGTAATTGCTATGCAGACAGGATCAGCTCTAGGCATAACCAAAACAAGCAACTAACTTGGACAGCAAATTTCCAGAAAGGAAATCCAGCCATGGCTCTGCTACCTATTTTGTTTATACCACAGACTCAGAAAACCAGACACGCTGCTGCAGCTGCCTCAAGGTTCACAGTACACAGGTGAGGGGGGCAGGTGGGAGCTCTCCCAGAGGCACAAATCATTGCCCCAAGACATCAGATCCCCTGGCAGCAGAAGGAGCAGTGAATCTCACCTTGTGTGACTCCTCTTGGTGCCTCATTTCTCCCTTTTTCTTCACTGCAGAGCTGACCTATTTTTGGTCCCACAACTTCCTCTAAGGGGTGCAGAGCTGGAAGCTTAAACCCAGCTCTGTACACTACAGATAATTCTTAAGCACTGACTTACTTTAGTCTTTGCTATCAGCAAGCCTACCATTTTACAGAGCAATTAGATCACTCTGGAAATCTATGGTAGATTTAGGATTGTTGCAGATGTATCAAATTCTCACATTTCAATCTGAATGCAAAGAGAAAGACTCAGTGGATTGCAGTGGATAGCATAGCATGAACAGTTTGTGGTTTGTTTATATATATAAACATCTTTATAAAACTTCAATTACTTCTGAAACTGGAGGACTCTGAGAGGAGATAAGAGTTCAGCCAACTTGAGTGATTCTTTTTAAAATTATGTCATTGATTTGGGTAAAGATAGTATGATATTTCCCATTGCACTATATTTAAGTGTTAATGGATTTTTCCTATGAAATCTCTATCTGCTTTCAAAGGTTGTAAGGCGGCCTTTGGCCACCCTACTTGTTTGATAGAATAGTCCTTTCCATGGCAACAGATTGTGATGTCATGCATGACCAGATTATTAGGTCAAAAAGTGCCCAAGTTAGATTTGGAGGAAGAAGTAGGAAAGGTGCTGAAACTGCTTAAGCACTTTTCAAATTTAGTATTCAAAAGAAATGGAAAACAGACTCAGAGTAATTGCAATAATTTTTTAACTTACCTTGTCAATGAAGCTTTGCAGTTGTGTCAACCACTATTAATATTATTATTATTATTACTATTATTATTATTATTATATAGAAAACTAATAGGAAACATTAGCAAAGACATAGCACAGCCAAACACAAAAGAGCTCTATATTATATCAGTTCCATTTTATCATAGCCTATAGAAAATTTTTTAAAAATTTATTTTATCAATAGTGAAACTTGAACTAATGAGAGTAATGGATATACACATTAAAAACGTAGGTATGGATTTGATGTTTTTCCCCATCATAAGGTTCCAGGCATTCAGACCCAAGATTTCAGTTTAACTTTGTTTGGAGGATGGGTTTGTCCACATATGGTTTTAAACAATCCTGATAATATGTTTACATGCAAGGTTTTTACTCTAGTCCGTGAACACATTAAATGCCGTTGGATGCTGTCTAAAAGTTCTCAACAAGTTCATTGGTCCTGCAGGCCAAGATTATTCATACATGTCTATTCTCTTACCATTTGATAAAAATTGCTAAGTTACAAGGAGTCATTGCTTTTAATGTTCCCTATAGTTGATCTGATTCCTCCAAGGATACACTTTGAAATCTACTCCCTGATCCGGTGCAACTTGGCTCGAGGTAAACATGGTCATTTAAACAGAACAGGCTTGTTTTTGCAAGTCTGAATAAAATCCACCAAATACTGTGTGGGGAGAAACAGTGCCATAGACTTTTTCAACAACTACAGATTTCTTTAAAGCCAGGTCAGATGTCTCTACTGCAACACTGAAGCTTGAAATTTGCAGATACCATTCCTTACATCAAGTCATCAGTCTACAAAATGAGGGTAACTCCACATTTTAATATATATAATACCCACATGTAAGGGTATTAAAACACTCATTCACGACACAGAGTAGACTGAGAGAAAGCAATCACATAGGAAGGTACAGACTGGGAAAAAATTCATTCGAAATTTACCAGTTTCTTTATATTTTCCTCTGCACACATACTGTTGTCTCCTCTTTGAGAAAGAATATTGAACTAGATGAAGGTCTGGTCTGCCTAAGGATGTAAACTCATGTGTTTACCTTGCTGTAGTAAATGCTGAAAAGCCTGAAATCAAAGGAGTAGTATTATGGCTTGATTGTACTTTCATAATAAAGTCCATCCTTGTTAAATAAAGAGATCGCCAATTTCCAATGAATTCGAATTTAAGCTGTCTATAAACATAACATTGTTTACATCCTTCATTTATGATGATATTTCAACTAAGTTGTTCTGAAATTGCTCTGCTTTTGCGCTATGTCATAAAGTGGAAGCATATATTACATTAAGCAGTAAGGAGCTGTATCTCATTTAAAACACATAACCACATAATTTCATAGATATATATCTATATATAGATATATATCTATGAACAATGAAATTGCCCCAAAATTAAAACCCTCTTGGCAGTGTATTTGTAAACACAATCAACCTATAATCCAATAAAGAGATTCTGCTTTGAATTAATGTGAATTGCTTTTCTATTCTGCCTTTACAAATATAACTCTTCATCTGAACTTCACTCCCTCTATTTGTTTCACTAAAAATAATTGTAGTGATCTTCTTCCTCACTTGTAAACAGCAGAGGAAACATTTGAAAAGTAGAATAAAATGGAGTTGGAAAAAATAGAAAAAGAAACTAAATAAAATAAGCAGACGTTATTCCTTTTATACCTGCAAATAGAAAAAGCAAATTTAATTTCTCAGAACTTCTGGCATGAAGCAGTTTGCATGTTAAAAAGAAACCATCACTTCAATCATTTTTTATGATTCTGATAATGAAAATGAAAGCTAAATTGTTAAATGGAAAGTGCAATAATTTTTATATACATAGAAAAGGAACCATTTCTTTAGTTTTGATAATCTAAAACAAAATTTTCCAAATGACAACCTTTTAGTTATAATTCATTAACCTTTCAAGTAACCATATTCAGGACAAAAGGAAATCTTAAGACATACCAATACAAATGAAGCATTTAAAGGTTCATCCTTGACAAGACGAGAATTCAAAGGGAGATGCATGGCATTTAATATTTTCTGAACTGAGTTAAAAGGGGAAAGAAAGATTCCATTCTCAATATAAAGTACACAAAATTTGGAAGGTAAATTGAAGATTGATATACCTGAAGCATTCAAAAACAAGGTTTTGTTTCTATTTACTATGTGCTTTTCTTCAGGTTTCCAGGTACTTAGTGATACTGAACACAATTTGGGGAAATGACTAAGAAAACTTTACTTCGTTGTGAGGAATTTTATTTTTATATCAGGAAGATGAAGAAATGTTTTATAATGAATTCTTAATCAGCTATTAAACTTTGTCTGCTAGACATGGTAACTATATAGACCAGATGGCATCAATTCCAGCTTCCTGGCTGGTCCTAGAACAATTTTTACTTGGTAGGTTCATCCCACTGCTTTTGGCAGGGCTGTGGAATCAACCCAGAAAGCCCATGTAGGACTTTGAGGAATGAAGGAGGGGAGGATGTGTGAGGACTGGAGTTTCATGCTCTACTGGGTGCTCTCCATTCCTTTTCCATCGTGCTGCAGAGGATGTTTAAATAAGACAGGAACATGATAGCCAAGGTGCAAACAGGCAAATACCAAAGGCTGTGGGAAGTTGAGACTCAATGACTGGATGTACAAAAAGCCCAAAATCTAGGAAAGAACTGGTAAATTCAGGAGAATCTCATGTCTGTCTCCTCATAAGGAGCTCTGAACATGGGACTACCACAGCTCCTCCCCAAAATGCAATGCTTACACAAGAGGGGCAAGATTTGCTGACAGGGTTACTAAATGAATTGCACATCTCCAGTGCTGTGTAAAAAATAAAAGCACATTGTCAATCAACAGAAACCGCAATGTATTTACTGTCATCAAGGAAGACTCTAATTTTTTAATTCTTATGTTTCCTAAGTCAAACCTTACTTCTAATGGAAGTCTGCAGATCCAAAGCAAGAAGGAACAAAAACTAGGCTGCAGGGCTGAGGGAGGGAGCTTGGCCGAGTGGTTTGAGCACAGGGAGGAGCCCATGGAAGCAAACGGAGCACAGGGTGGGTAGGCACAGCCTGCAGTGAGCCAGTGCTGCCCTTTCCAATCTACCTCTTGGCTGGCACACTCAGTGTCCCCCAGACAGGACATGCCACAGCCCTTGCTTGCCCTCCAGTGCCTCACACCACGCTGGTGGGGACAGTCTCCTTCCCTGCACAGTGCCTGTGTTCCACCCAACCATGAAGAGCCCACTTTGCATCCCATCAGCCTTGGACAGCCTCGTGCTCACGGCAGGCTGGCCAGAGGCTCTCCCTGGCTGTCCTTCCCCAGGACCCCATGGAAGATCTTTCTTTCCCACTCTTCTGCTTCCCCTTCCAGACCCACTGGCCCTCCCTTCTCCCCTGGTGGCTTCGGATCACAAACGGGCTGTTTCTTTCAATCCTCCAGCTTAGATTGATTGCAGGCCTCTGGGAGTCTGTGGCCAAAACTAAAGCCAGGGACAATTCCTGAACAAGTAAGCTCACAATGCCCTGTTTATTTATACAGCACAAATGATTGAAATCATTATGCCCCAGACAAGTGGGACCTATTTATAAACAGCATCTTAAGATGAGCAATATAGCAGGACTCTCCACTGCTTCACAATGAGCGCCAGCCCCATCCCCCCATCCCCACTATAAAGCTCGGAGGCCCTTCTGACTTGCCACATGAAAGACACATTCCTCGCCTGTTAAATTAAAATCTAATCATATTCTGCAGTAAACAAGGCACAAAGAACACTCTCAAAATTACGGGATGAAAACCAGCAACACTAAGGGCCAAGCTCTCCCCTCAGATCTATCCTACAGCTCTTTGACAAGTGCAATCAGTTAAACATTTGGGGGCTTGACAACAGCCACTCCACCAGACGTTTGATCTGACTGGTATTCCACGCTCTTCCATAAATTATGGATCTTCAGATCTGCGTGTCCTCCATGTTTGTGATGGCGGGTCTCCAACAGAGAGGAGGCTTGGGAAGAAGTGGATATTTCTCTCAAAACACTTAAATTACTCCTATGTTTCTGTCTATACAAAGCAGATCTGGAACTATTTAAGTGGGCATCAGTTGTGTTTGGAGCCTTGGAAAGAATGGCTTTTGCTTTTCATCCTCTTCAAACAGTGATCCAACCTAAACAAAATGTGAGATCTAAACAGCAGCTTCACACTTCAGTGCCATCTGGATGTTTGACTCACAGCAGCACCCTTTTGCTCTCAAAATGCTCACACCATGGTGTAGCAGCCTGTACAATGGGATGGGAGCAGACCTGGAGCTGTCAGATACTTGCAAACCCCATGGGGAGTCACAGGCTGGCATTTCACCCTGTTGCACGTCACCCGTGGGTCAAGGTGGCTGACAGGGCCCTTACAGATCTTATGTATCAAAAATGTTGGATGTTTTGGCACTTTTGATGATATTACCAGTTTACTTAACTGGGGTAACCATGATGAGGCTTTGATACAATTAGAATTTAAGAATTAATTAGGCTTAGTACCTCCACAGTACTTTGCATTTTTCTCTTCAGATGGAGAACAAGCATTAACTAATTGGTCTTCAGAAAAACACTTTTATTATTACAATTTTATGAGGTGGAAAGTAGGAGGTTAAGTAACTTGCCTGAAGTTATTCTCTAAGTTGCACTGGGATTAAAATTTAGGAGTTGCTGGCTGCCAGCCCTCCTATTCGACCACTGGACCACTCTGCTTCTTATTATAAGAATTTAATTTACTTGGCAGAGAATGCAGCTTTCGTGTGGTAAGTCATATATTGCCACTCTAATGAAGTTGCAGGAAGGTGAGAAGGCCAGCTGATCTCATTGTGAACTGATGAAGAGTCACATCACAGTGATTCTGTTTAAAAAATCTTGATCTAATACAATACAGCTTCTCCCTCCTGCAAAAAGCAGAGCCTTGTTTCAAAATATGGATGCTCATAAGCTACCATCTAAATTCCTATTGAGCCAACTAGAGAAAGAAACTGAAAGCTAGAGAAACTGGCATTTAGGCCTCTCTGGTATTTTGAGATCTATTTCCTCCATATTACTTCAAAATTCAGGGTATGTTTTGACACCTAAACACACAGTAACCTTCACCCAGATCTCTTCTCTTGGTTTGACTTCATGCCTCTATTTTTTTCCTGTGATATTCTTATGTTGAAACTGCTCTTTTCTTCTAGTGTAGACTTCTAAAAAACTGATGATCCAATATAGACATGGGTGCATGTGTGTGTGTATGTTTGTGTAAGATGGCAGCAACTATATAGACAGAAATAAATTTCCATGTCTCTGTTTTTCTCAAGCTAGCCTAGTATATTAATAAGGAAAGTTCTGCAAGTATTGAAAATCACTAATCAGTAGCTCCCCCCTGGAGGTGACAACGGCAACAAATGTCTGTGTATATGTCTCTGTGTGTACAAATTTTGGACAACAGCATCTCCATGTATATCCATCCCTCCTCTAGTAGAGCCTCCAATGAAAAGAAGCCCCATGGAGAATTCGTGTACTGCCAGACGAGCTTTGTTGACATCACATTCCAGCTCCAAGGTGGAACTAGTTGTGCAGGTGTATCGTAAATTCACCACTACAAAATAAAGATCTTTTATTTTCCTGTGGAATAACTGTCAAAGTATAGAGCCAAAAAGGCGAAGAGAGAAGTGTCAAAGGGAGGTTAAGGATCATTATGAAAATGTATAGAGATTTGAAACAAGAACAAAATCTGTGTCTGAACACAGACTGGTTTCTGCAACAAAAAATGAGCACACTGGCTGTACACAGATCCCAGAAAAGAAAGATCATTGCCATTAGTGTGAGAAAAACCTTGATGATATGAGGCATGTTAAAAATAGTGAGTAAAAAGAATGAGAACGTGATAATATGAATAAAATCTATGCCAGAGGTTTAAGTTTTCAAGGCTATGGAAAACATTCATTACTGAAAATGTAGTCTGACTGGTAAAATCACCTAAAAATAATTTTAAAATGCATATAGTGCAATACAATTATTTTTGTGTACCACAGACATTTGCCAAAAGCCCAGTAAAAGTGATTTGTTTAAACTCCAGAAAGGTTTCATGACACTTACTTCATTTAACAGGTTTGTTTTCTTTAAGCCTGAGTTTTTTATGAAGTCTTTGTCATTGTGGTTCAGCACTAAAGCAGTTTCCTAGAGGGCCCAAAATGCTTTGTCCACTTAGCTACACCTTCAAACTATGTGTTGTCAAGTATGAGTACAAAACCTATGTCTCTACCACTTTGTTAGCAATGGGCAGGTGGGCTTCTCTTGGGAATGCATGACATTTTTGACAGACTGTAGCCAATACAGAGGAAATAGTAGAAATATATCCATAATGCCCATTTGTCCCAGGCCTTATGCCTGAGGAGCCTCTTAGGCCATATAACTCAGATGACTACTGGTAACATTGACAGGTCTAGTAGTATTCATCAGATTGCCCAATGATCTGAGTGACCCTGTGGTAAAAATCTTTTCTTTGACTGTTACAGGGATATAATTTTGCTGAAATCTAAATTTGGTTCCCTCCAAACTCACAGAAGTGCAAAGAATCCTACCAGCTTTTTGGGAAAGCTTGTGAAATGGAATAATATTTTTAAAAAATTAGGTGTCATTCTCTTGACAGAGATGCCAAAGCTCCTGAAAATCAGCAGTGTTTCCCGAAATCATGTGAAGCTGAGAGCAACCTGGACTCTGATGATGGTGTTCCTACAGGAGAGCATTTCCTATCAGGACCGTAGTGACTGTCACTGTCAGTAAAAGACAGGATGGAGGGAGAGGGGCAGTGATCTCCAGGCTGTTTGAACTACTCTCTCCTTTCTTTTTTCTCCCCACTTATTTTTTCTCTTTTTTAAAAAAAAGATAATTATTTCTCCTCTGTTACACTACAGCTAATCTTTGATTTTCCATAGTAGGTTGGCCACTTCTTTCCTCTTATTTTCTACTCCATCTTCTGGATTTCTATCCTCTCCACAGGATGAAGTGTAATTCTGAATTGAGAGGTGATGCCATTTCAAGGCTAGTCATTCCAGAATTTCTCAAATTTCCTGTGGTAGAAATGCCTCTTACTTCTGTACACCTCCTCCTGGGAACCACACGGCTTCTGCTTGGTCTTGTGAGAGATCTGTAAAGGCGGAGAAGAGTCTTAATTCCTGTGAGTTTGTAGCATCTGGTTTCATGTCTGGTCATTTTTTTACTGTTTCTGTGTCTCCAAAGAAATTCCTGTGACAGAAAACCCTGATGGTAATCTCAATTACCTTCATGTATATCATATTCCCTTATATGCTTGGTACAACTAGAAGATGAGCTTGTGCTTTCACCACAGGGATCTTCAACTGACACAAGGTCAAATGAGGTCTGTAGACACCTTATTCCAAATGCAAGTTCAGGTCTTCTACAGGCCATATGGAAGAATGAAGCCAGAAGTGGGACAGTATTGACACAGCATTTCCTTTTTCTCTGTACTGGATGCTAAAAGAATTACAGCCGCTCACTTAACCATTTTTGCCAGAAATTTTGAAGCCAACTGTGCTTTCAGCTATACATGTAAATGATTGTGGGGTTATATGCATGAAAACAAGAGCAGAACTTAGACCACAGATTTTCCAAGGAAAAACAAGTGCTGCATTTTAGGCAATTAGGAGCAGTAAAGTAAACATTTAGTCACCATTGACTCATGAGCTGAAAAACACAGTAGTCAATTACAGCTTTCGGCAGCAATAATTAATATGGTGTCGATGAAAACTGTGGTTTCCACTCAGCATACAAAGCTATTTCAGGTAATTAAATGTAACCTCATCTATATGTAATTTGTCTTTAATCTGCACATGATACAGTATTTCAACCTCATATGTTGTATTCTGGAGGAAAAATAGGAACATCACCTAAAGCATATACCCAATCACCCTAGCAGAATTTGTTTTCATTTAAGTCTATAGCACATTTTATGATTAAATATTCGACTATGAAAAGGTTTGTAATTTTATCATTTGCCTAATCTTTCTTATATTACTCCCCATATCTGATTTACAGAGATAAAGAGATTAATTTTAACAGTGTATACCACACAGACATTTATTTCTTTGTATATTTTAACATCCTGAGGCTTTTTCAGAGACATTAAATAGAAAGAAAGTAAATACTTAGAGAAAAGATCACTCTTGCCATTTCTGATGAAGAACTTGTGGTATTATGAAGCTTCTGAATACATTAAGAGGTGTTATGTGTAAAGTAGTCTTTACGATACTGTATTGACCTGATTTTCCAAAGTGCAGATTATCTACATTTCTCACTGAAACTAATGGAACTTGAAATGCTTCTCTGAAAATTAATGTGTATCACTGCCCTCTAAGTCACTGTTTATAAACCCTAGTAATTTGAAGTCCATATTTCCAGCTTGATTGCCCAACTACTTCCAGCTACAGTCATATAGCAGGAGAAAATGGAAGGAGAAATTATATTTTATCTGAAAAATCTTCAATTTATGTATTTATAGATTTACAAGATTTTATTTGCATGCTAGGCTTTGAGGCGTTTCTTCACAAACTAGTTGCTGGTTGAACCATCGGTTTTACATGATTGTTAACCAAAGTGTATCTTTGCTGGACATCTGCAGTTTCATGGCTACATGGCAAACACACCTGATATTTTTACATCTGAACTCCAGACTAGATAGTCCTATTAAGCTCTTAAAATAAGCCTCCAGAAAAGATAAAATTTTATGCAAGATAAAATTAAAAAGAGTGGCTGTTGCCTTTAGCAAATACCACATCTGAAACTATAACTCTGCCACCTTTGTTAGCACAAGGAGATCTTGTTCCATAATCCTATCAGAGCTTCGCAGTTCCTAAACAAATTTGACTGCTATGTTACAACAAAACATCAGGTTACTGGGCCTTTAGTTCTGTTAGCCTTTTTGATGACTAGCTTAATTTAGAAAAGGAAGCTAATTCCCAACTAAAGCATTATCCTTTCTCCCAAAATAAATAACATGAAAGCATGACTAAAATTCCCAATCAAAACAGTTTTATGCTAATGGCATACAAAAATAATCTATATTGGTGACTATCATTTTTGTTGTCTTAAACATTCACTATGGTATTGAATTTTCAGAAGTACTTAAAATGTCTTTGAGCTAAATTCAGGAAAGATGTGCAGTCCATTTAGGTGGACTTTTGGTCCATGAAATGTATTTAATATAAAATTGTAAGACTCTCTTATACCAAGGAAATTCCCCAGCTTTGACATCAAACAAACTCTTTCTCTGAGCATGAGGAAGAAAAGTCTTTAACGTGTCCAAAAGAAGCACAAGCCAAAATAAATGGGAGAATCAACCAATAAATGAAAAGCACAACACAGTGCCCTACGTGGGCATAATCAGTAAGCCTTTCTGTGTTATTTATTTGAAGGAACAAAGGGCTTTTCCAGAAACCATCTGTACATTGTTAAAGAGGAGTGAATTACCTACAGCCTTCAAAGGAAAATGATGCTGTTAAAATAAACTTGGGGGTTGGAACGAATTAGGTTACTAAACATGGGGCTGAGTTAGAACTTAAGCATCTCTCTGGATTTTGTCTCGCTGGTTACACAAAACCTAGGTACACTGAGATGGAGAGTTTCAGCAGAGAGTCATTGCCACAGTTGTCAGATCTGAAGCCAGACTTGCCAATACCTAAGTGCTTTGAAGTTGTTTTCTAAAGAACCATAACAATAAGAGATGGAATAAAAACCCTTAATGTCCTCTGGATAGAATGTAGAGCTACAGATAGTGGGCTAGATTTCATTCTCAAAAACTGTTAGCTGAGATCCTAAAGTTGTGAGGTTGAAAATATACTGTGCATGCTGGAGTTTCTGGAGTCACCTTTGGTTTTGAACTGTTGCTGTGCTTGGGCACACATTCAAGATTCTTACCACAACCACAGGGATAGAAAACTTCTGCTCTCTTTTAAATGAAAGATGAGATTTTCACATGGTCACTTCATTTCAAGAAGAGAGGCCTTTATGAAAACACCAGTTAGGGCAAGTTTCATGATAAATATTGGCAATGCTATAGGTCTTTTCAAAATTCATGAACCTCAAAAGAAGCCAGACAAAATCTGCTTGGTTTCAGATTTCATAGAGGCTTGTAGCTCAGCTCCATTTTGTCCTAAAGTTCACTGAAGTTCAGCCTTTCAAGTCATTCTGATTCGATTTATGGGTTTTTTTCCTAAACCATATAAAACTTGGGGTATTACATGGATTTGACATGAGCCAGGTGGAACTCAGTAGGTCCAACAGTGTTTTGATTTGAGATTTTGAGTCTGTTTAAATACAAAACAGAAAGCAAAATTCCTTCTTCCTCTGAAGCCAGGGGAAAGTTTCATATGATCCACTGTGTGCCAAATTCACTTCCTGCAGAGTTCTTGAGACTCACAAAATCCATGTTTGCATAACTGTGCAGTGAGGGCTCTATGGGGTCCTAGCACAGGGCTACAGGAAAAGCCAGGAATCCTGGAAGCACAGCAAAGGGAAAGGTGTAGATGTGCCTTGTTGCAGAGAGAGTGTTTACCTCTCCCATGGATACAGAGCACCACGGTTTCACCATGAGATTTGCCAGAGCCTCAGGTTCAGTTTTCTAAAGGACATGGTAGACCAGTGTAGCTTTGGGCCAAATACATTTACAGTGTGTCCTCCATGGTGCTGAGAGGCTCCCTCTTTCTTTCCATCACAGCTAACAGAGGAAGAGGAAATGGAATAGTTTTCAAATAATTTTCTAGAATTTGAACAATTTTGTATTCCTTGTTCAGGTAAAGGTTGAACACGTGAATCTCTTCCTGAAGTGACAATTCGAAAAATTTCAGGTTAATCCTCCTAGGACCCACTACTCCAATAACATCAAAATAAACAGTATGCTTTTTAACCATCAGATACAAAACCATTGTCAATCTGATTGAGAAATATTTTATTGGTTTCTTTATTGATATATTAAAGACATATTTTAGCACTGTTTTATGAAGTGATTCATGAAAATGGTTGTCTATAACAGTCTATGGAGCTACTCAAGAAACAGTTTCTGCCATCACATTTCTTGTATAGAGTTTCAATGCTCAAAACTCATATTTGAAATTAGCATTTTTCTCTTTTGTATTGTCTTTAATTTTTATGTTGAAATTCTTATTCCACTTGGGAGGGCATGGCCAGTTGTCATGCATGATGGCATAATTTTAATAATATTGACTAAAGTGAAATTTGCACTATTTTAACTCCTTTGATTCTCCAGTGTAAAAACTCAAATAATATAAAGTAAAGCTTTGAAGGATGTATTAAACGATTACTAATATTTACTGGTTTAGCAAGAAGTCATAAGATCCATATATTTTTTGCGTCATACTATCATTCTTATACAGCTTCTTATTAAGCTCCCCCAAAAATATTGTTTTAATAGTCTTAGCACACAATAAATATCCTCTTAAATAGCTCTTTAGTTTAGGAAAGTAACAATTCATTTGGGATGTTTATCTTGAAGGGTATCTACAGATCCTTATCTCTGTAAGCTAGATTGCAATAGATCTTGTTAGAAATTTTATAGGACATTAATTTCAGTGTGGAAACTATGCATGCATATTTCAAAGACACTTAAAGCTAAAAGTTAATCCAAATAATATTGGTCCCTCTACTAGGTATGTAATTGATACAAAAAGTAGCCCTATGATTAATTATATGAACAATTAATGGAGAGACCTTTACTGTGTTGATTATATGGTCAATTTAGGGTAACAGTGCTTCTAAATTCTGTCCCTGGATAAATGCCTAAGCTTAGGGGCAACAAATAGAGACCTCAGATGCCAAACATCTTTCACAAAACTATTGTTTTCTCTGAAAATTCCAGCCTTCATCTAAGTTTCAAAATGAGGAGGAAATAACAGGAGCATAAATCCATTCATTTTTTCCTATAAAGGAAATATGCAGCCTTTACAATACAAAAACATTTTAAATCATAAATCTGAAGCTCAGATGTCTCTGCAATCTTTATAGAGTTAATTATCAATCTGAGCACTAAAGACTTTAACGTTCATTTTGGACAAGGAAGAAATCTCAAGATGGTCAAGCTTCCCTGACTGAAAATTTATAATAGAAAATTGCCTCTTTTTCTTTCATACTTCTCAACTCAGCTGTGTTCTATGGGGTGGTTGTTCAGACATTTAGTATTATTTATGTTTTCCTGTCCATCCATCCATCCATCCATCCATCCATCCATCCATCCATCCATTTCCTTTCAATTTCTCTGTATTCATGCAAACGGGGCCATTCTCAGCCCTCTGTGGCCAACACTTGGGTTAGCAAACGGGTGCTTATTGCAGGTTTACATTTGCAAGTGGGTTGTTCTAATTAGAAGCAAAACCATGTAACTGAGTGAAGTACTGTGGTTATATGTAAAGTCATAGTAACCTTACATATGAGTCCTGAATTTCTGGCCTCCTCCTCTTTTAGTTTAGATCTCTCCCTTGAGCATTTATTCATTTGTTTGCCCTTGCCAAAAAAATTATTCATCTAAACACAGCCCCCTCCTGATGTCAATGGAAGTCTGAGCAACCTACGGCAGAGAATGTTCAAAGCTTATATTGCCATAAAACAATGTTGTCTTCTGGTTTGTTTTAATTTTTCGGATATCCTGTTCTGTGAGAAAAGCAATTCTGTAACTAAGACTGACTTGTGATTTTTCACAGTATAACAAAGTATAACAAAAATGCCTCTGTTTCACCTTTTAATGATTAAATCTCTCCAATGCCCTGAGCCTTGTACATGCAGGCACAGAAGTAATTTTATGCACATGAGCAATCCCACTGAACTCCCTGGGTCTACACACGTGTAGCATTGCACATATTCACATCGGCAAGATCAAGAACTGGTTTTGTTGAGAACATCTGTGGCAAAGGAATCTTCCTGCAAACAAACAGTGTCTACATTAGCAAACCTCATAGCTTTGCTTCAGTGCTCAGTCACCCACAAAAGTCACTTACTGCCTTGCATAGCATTTGCTTTGAGCGATATTCCTTAAGTAATTTGCTTTAAATTCTTTAAACACTGTGATAGCATAGTTTGCTGAAGCTTTCAGAAAATTAAAAAAAAAAAAAGAGGTTATATCCACTTATTGTAGGTAGTTACAAGTCATTGCAAATGGTATATTTGAAAATCAGAGTTAACAACTTGCCAATTGATATCTCATTCCCTATTACTTAGTGGTCAGGATAATGGCTTCCTATCTTCATTCAATTTTTTTTTACCTGATAGTGCTGAATTTTTGAGCAACAGTGTGAACACAAGAACGGTTTGTGTAAGTAAATGAACCATGTCAGCAACTGTATTTCACTCTGCATTGAAAACATGATCAAAATGTATTAAATTATTTGTGGTGGTTTCTCTCTGCACAAAGGAAAATCTATTTGAACAAAAAAAATTACCTGGAATATGAAACTGCAATAATAAAAATGTCATGCCCCTTTAAATAGTGTTTGAGTGCATGGCCATTCTACATTTTAAGTGGTATTTCATTCTAAAGGAACTAAGAAAACTAGTTTGTGGCTAAATGCACAGTGTTTCAAAAGGATTTCTCTACAGGTAGATTAAACAAAGAAACCCAGCCAAAAAACTTCATCTGTGTAACCATTCTCAAATAGACAGTACATTTTATACAACATAAAACATAAGCTGCAGTGTTATATGACAGCCAAAAACTTTTGTATTGATTCCCAAAAATATTGACTTCATTTTATCAAAATGTATTTATTCATCACTGCTGCATCAATGATCTTCTGTATTTTATATGTAAATAATCTATTCTATTCCCTTGATCATGTTAATCTTACTAATGACAAATTACCATTCTCCACGTACAGTTCCTAGATTTACAAATTATCACTCCTGCTTTCAGGGGACTGAGAATCAGCCACGCTTGCTAATGCCTCCATGGATCGCCTGACACATAGCAGATTTTTATATTCCCTTTTAAAGCATTCAGCTCACAAGAAATAATTTATAAATCTGGCTATCACTCGCACTTATCCTCTTACTGCTTGAGGGGGAAAAAGAACAAGATCAAATTGGGAGGATTATTAACAATGTAAGAACTTTATTTGCTTCAATTAACTCTTTGCAGGAAGAACTGCATGGTAAAGCCTATTGGTTTTAGGAAAGAAGAGGAAGTACCCTGTCTATGCAATTGTGGTGGAAAACTTGGACACACAAAAAATGCTATGTACAAATACTCTTTGTTTTTTGTCTTAAAAAAATGCAAAATTTTTGAATTTTAAATGTACTTTTAAACCTGAGATCTCTTTTCACCAAAAAAAGCATGACTTGTGTTAGGGAATTAAAACTGTGACAAATCAAGCAAGCTAAAATTCAGACTTTTGGACCATTTCTGTCTTGCTCTGCACCTGTGTATATTGGAGACAAAATGCTACCAGACTCATTAGGAGCTACCATTTGATATTTCCCTTGTAGTTGTAAAAATGATGATGGAGAATGAGATCCTCAAATTTCACCCTTCCTGTAGCTTCACCTGTCTTGGTTTAACCCTTGACTGCTACCTTCTCATTCTCATGCAGAGACAAGTGGTTGGGATTGTCACTGAGCAGGGTGCTGCTTTTCATTGCAGGAAATTCCTTGTTTTTTTCAGTGCAAAAGAATGATTAGCATTGACTGTAATTACAGAGCAACTGCTGGGAAAGAAAGGTAGTCAGCATTTCCTTCACAGTGAAAGTACTTTGGAAGCACTTGGACAATTCCTTCCACTCCCTCAGGTCTGTGGACAGCAGGAGGAGAACCTGAAATGTAAGATGGGATTCATTTGCCAAAGACCAGTGCCCAAAAAGCAACTAAAATGGATCAGAGCTTCCCTGCTGACTTGCAGCTGCCACTCAGGGAGGAAGAGGTCTCATGAAGGTCCTGCTAGTCCCAGGAAGGTGTCTTAGATAACGAAGGCATCTGAAATGCTAAAATGTGCCTAGATTTAAGTGACTAAATATCTCCCACTGGACCCAAGAAATTACCACCATATCTAGTGTAAATTTCTTTGTCACTGATAACAGATAACACTAATTGTAATCAATATCGAAACTCAGTATCTTCTGGTAGCATAACATCTGTGTGATAAATGCCTTGAGATAAAAATAACACCAAGAGAGCAGAGGACTCTTGACATCTAGTGCACCCTGATTTAGTGCATATAACAGTGCCAAAATCTCCATTCCTCTGTTCAATCCACCAAATAGGGCTGCTGTAAATAATATTGTAATATCCCCCTGCCCTCCTCACCCTCCACCCTGAAAATAAAAAGGGAATTCCCCTGAGAAAACTAGGAAGCAAAACTCAGGAGCCTCCTGGGATGCTGATTATCTCTTACTTAGACCAGAAATTCCACATGATACTTCTGCGTTACTGATGCCCTCTCTTCTCAACGTCTCTCCACAGGGGGAACAAAGACACAATAAATGTCACAGCTGATAAATCCTTATGCTGTAAGGAAAAAATAGCTGTAAAGGCTTCCTTCAGCTTCACTTCTGCCTGTCCATTCTGTGTATATAACCACAATACTGGCCATA
Source organism: Sturnus vulgaris (assembly GCF_052056855.1). Lineage (NCBI taxonomy): Eukaryota > Metazoa > Chordata > Aves > Passeriformes > Sturnidae > Sturnus > Sturnus vulgaris. The sequence goes on from NC_142248.1 coordinate 35,916,208, forward strand.
TGTGTGACAGGACTTTACTCATTAAGAAACCTTTTCTGCCTACAAAATAACTTTGCAAGTTACCTAATGGCATCTCTAATTAGCAGAATATAGTATTTCTAACAGCATCAAAAATCCTACCTCTAGTTCATTAAATCAAGGTTCATTTTGAGCAGTCTATGTGTCAATAAGTATGTTCTCCTTGAATCACAACTTATTGGCTTGTACAGTACAGCTATTTCCATTTGTCACATTGATATGTATTTAGGGACTATCTATAATACAGACTGGATCGATTCTAATGGTTGGTCATGTAAATTCTCTTTAGTTCAATGGTCATTGCCACAATAGACTCTCAGAAGCACTGCAGTCTATCATGCATCTAATCTATAAAAACCTATTTCTGATATTCATTCATCATGAGGTTATTATATATATACTGGGGACGAGCAGAAGGGCTGGAAATGGATGGCATTGGATATAAATTTTTTAACTCAGATGATACATACTTCTACACAAACTTTCTCCTTCTCCATGTGCCATGCAAGATTAAGCCCTCTTCTTTCTCTGTACAATAACATTTAAGATTTTAAGGAGAAGAAAAAAGTAGTCTTGTTTTTAGAGACTAGTATTTTTTTTCCCTCCTGAGCTCCAGCTATCTGTGTGAGACATCTCATTACAAATATGCTCATCGACTTACATTCCCTTTAGGAATGTCAGGATAAAAAGGGGCCCTGCTACCTACCACTTCCTACAGAAAGGTTGAAATGCTGCATCTTGCCTTGTATGGAGGATGCACAGCTCTTGCTATTGCTAGTAGCTATTTTAAAAATAGTTATCTTCTGGAACTAGGAAGTTATGGGCCAAATTTCAGTTACAAACAAATGTATCTACCAAAAAATGCTCAATCTACTCTATGGCACAGTTTGAACTGGTTGGAATTCCACTTTACTTGCATTGTGGTTACTATTTTCCACATAGTTGGAGTACTAACACTTTAGTGGAACCCATTATTTTCATGCCTACCATAAATAAATTCTTTTAAAAAATCAAAGTATAACTTCAGGGTAATTGCAGCAGGTAAATCCAAAGTGGTTAGTGCAGTTAACTTCATGTTAATTTTAGTTAGAATCTAAGGGTTGCTGCCTACAAACACCCATTCATAGTGTTAGTCACATGAGTCATTCAGTGACAGCCAACGAAAATATTTGGTGAGTAAACTTCCATATATGTTTGCAGGCTCCAGTCCTAACAGGGTACTAATAAGCAATTCAGATATGTAGTTTACTTCCTCATATGCATTAATGTTAATTACAAGTAACCAGAATTATAAAGACAATGTAATTATGTTCTAATTATAGCATAACCACAGCCACTGTATTATAGGAGTAATCCAATTTTTTAAAAAAGCTTTTGCTTCTTATAGACATATCATTTTAGTACATGCTTTTTTTCATACTTTTATGTATCCTACCTTTCAACATCACACATCTGAACACTGAGACAAAATTTTGACCCATCTTTCATTGGACAGCAGAGAAAGCTAAATGGTACATTTTCATATTTTAAGTTAAAATATATTCACACTACGTTTATTCTTTATAAACCAGATGTGATGTAGAGGAATTATACAGGCAGATTAGCTTCCATTTCACTGTATACACACCACTGAAATCTTAAGCCATCAACTCAGAATGTCACTCCAGTAGCTGTGTGTGCTGCAAACATGAAGAACTATCCTGAGATGAGCTCAGTTGGTCAGAGCCTGGTGCTAATACCAAACCTACAGGCTTGATGCCCATACAGGCAATTCACTTAAGAATTTGACTTGATGATCCTTCTGGGTCCCTTTCAACTCAGACTATTCTGTGAATCTGTAAGCTGCTATAAGGCTTGGCAGTTAAGTAGCAGTAGATGCATTGAACATATAATAGACAAGCAATAGATACACTCTAGATATTCTCCTTCTGGAGTCACGCTGGTATCACAGTCACAAAAACTTCTGTTTTCCTGGTCAGCCTAACGGATCATAGCTGGCTTTCTCTGTCAGTAAGAAAAGAAAAGTAGCAAGGAAGTAATAGCACAAACTGATTCAAGATGTCCAAATCTGAGCAGAGCAGGAAATGGAGAATGGAAAAATCAGTGCTCCCTGAGTCCTTTTGCATGTGCAGTAGCTGAGAGGCAAGCACTTCCACCTGCAGAAAGGCATGTCTAATTTTGGAAAAAAGAGCATGAGGGACAGCATGTCCAGGGTTTTACCATATTAAGCTGGAAAACAATTCCCCTGAGGAAACACCTGAAAGTCCAGGGGATCTGCTGACATATATGGAGTACTGCCTCTCCCTTGGGGATGAAAGAAAAGTAAAAGAAGCAGAACAGGATAACAAAGCACACCATTTTGAAGAAGCCTGTGTGTTCAGCTGTATGTTTCCTGGCTGGAAGGAGGAAATGTTGCAGAATGACGATTCTTCCCCCTTGGCAACTGGCTCAAATTGATGAACAGAAGAAACAAAATAAATTGTAAGACAAAACCAAAGAAATACAAAAGACTTGCTTCTAGTCTTAGAAGAACAGGAGTCTTGTCTCCAGGGTATGTGTGTCATTCTACACGCCTGTATTACAAAGCCTGGCTAGTAGCATCATGCCCTGGGAAGAAGATGACACCACGAGGTGGAAGTGGTTCATTCCCTGTTTGCCAGACAAGGAACCTTCTCAGCCATCTCTGCAGAAGCTGCCCATACCACCCATACTACCTGGATCTAAACAAGCACAGTTCCAGTCTTGGAGTGGAGGTTTCTTTGACAGACTGAGTCTTGCCCATGTTGTAGTCTCCTTCACAGAAAACGACAACAAAAACATCTCTGAAATACTAAAGCCAGCATGCACTGTCTGGAAGAGAAAGAAAACTCACAACTTCACATTTACTGGGTTGTGATGGTATTATTCTGATGAAGTCATGTAAGTTTAAATAAAAAAAAAGAGGGCAGGAGTGAGAATTGCAAAGACACATGGGAATCTGTCACGCCCAGAAATCCTACTGTCTGTAAACTGAGGACAACAGCAGGAAGGTGGGAGAGGAATTCTCTGCCATGAATGGTAGATCTAAAGTACTAACCTGAAAGTCTAAGACAAGGCAAGCAGATTGAAGGTAATTATATTCCAGGACTTTCAGAAGCTGAGCATAGAGTCTCAAAGCCATTGCACTAATTTGGTATGTTTGCCATAGTTACAGATCCCTTAACTGTATCTTTTTATCAGATAAGGCTGTAACTCACCATACAGATAACCTTCATAATGCAGCAGAATCAACAACATTTAACAATTCAATCTTTTGCATAGCCTCCAGGGTCACCTTATCTAGTAAGTATAAAAGTGAGGAAATAGGGCAGTACACTTCTGAAGGTGCTGGTCCTCTTAACTTTGTAGATACTGCATGAGTCTTCCTCAATTTTCAACAGGCAAGAAGAGGACTTTAAAAACTCAATATTAGCCATGAGCCACAGCCTAGATCAGCAAAATAAGGCACAAATGCAGAGTAACCCATATGCTTAATGCCAGCTGCCAGAGCTGCTGTTCTTTACAAGTGGCAGTAGTGTGATGACAGGTCCTTGAAGGAGAATATAGCCCTTTTCACAATGGTACATTCACAGGATACCATGTCATCATCTATGTGTATGTTTAAGTTTCACTGCCGGGGAGGCCTTTCATGCTTAAATTCAAGAGGGGAAAAAGACTTGGGGGAAGAAACCACCCATCAGTCATTAATTTTTCCCATGAACAATAGAGCAAATTAAATGAATGTGTTAAATTATAACAAGCAAATTGTTACATTTGCCCCAGACAAAAGGAAAAGGGCAAAATAAAATGTGTATAATCTAATTAAACATCACAAAATACTACATGCTTTAAGAATCAGTTAGATCATGCTTTAAGAATGCTTTAAGTTACATATGCTTTAAGAATCATTCATAATAAATGAAGGAAATAGTATTTAAAATTATAAGAACCAAGAAGAAATAGATCTAATATTACTGGTCAGCAGTGGTTGTTGTGCAAATTCATCATTTTTGTCTGAGCACAAATAAGTAGTATGTTCATATTTTGAGAATGGGAAAAGACAGAAATTAGACTATTTCTGGTGCTGTGAGACTCAGCTATGTGGCTCGTTCTTGCCATCCTAGACACCTCTGAGGTGTGTCTAACATTAAATATAAGAAGCAGTAACATCAGGAAAAGTTTAAAGTCAGTAAAGCAGCTGAATAACCTCTTCCTGTTATCTGATGCAATTGTGATAGTCCTACCAAGTATTGTTTTATAACAGAAAAAAAAAAGCTTATGTTCATTTTTAGAACACATTAAAAATATATCTGATACTTACAAGAACACATACACAGAGATATGAAGAAACTAAATTACTTATTCTGTGCATTCAGCAATAGGCAACATTTGCAAGCAAGTGTAGGGTGGAAAGCACACTCACATTTATTTGGGGAGAAGAGTCAGCTTTGCAAACCTGAATAATGAGCCACAGGGAAACAGTCACAACAGTCTGAAGATGGTGTCTTCCTAAAGCCATGAGCATAAAAGTAGCCAGTATCCAACTTACCTCCTGATTATGTCCCATGCAATGGAAAAATCTCATTGCTGCCCTGGATGATCTCTTGTCCATTTCTGGATAGCAAGAGTTCTCCAGCACTGGGGTGCTGTGCTGGGCAGCTGCAGGCCCCAACCATCCCTAACCCAAATCCTCTTGTGTTCAGGAATCCACATTTCCCACAGCTCATCTTTAAGAAGCATCACATTCATGCACACTTCTGCTTCTATTTGTCTTTAAGAAAAAAATAAAAAGAGGGGAGAAGAGGTTTATACAGGACATTTCTATCCACCTCTTCTTACTGAGCAGTTTCTTCTGTGTTGTAGGATCTGAGGACATGGTCAGAGTTACTCTTCATGCTAGAGATACAAGTTATAATGTATACTTGTATCCACATATTTCAAACCTTTTACACGTGTTTGCAAGCATGATCACAAATTTATATCCACTTCATTTACAAAGACCTTCATAATAGGAGTGTGGGGTGGTTGTTAAACATAAATGCCTCAAACTGCTCTCTTAACAAGATCTAGTCCCTCAACCCTTAATCTAGCAAAGTAAGCTTTATTTTAAATAAAGGATGTGGTGGGGCACACCTGAACCCTTTTCTAACTTCTGAAGGCGAAGTGCAAGCAGTAGAGTGGTTAGTGAAAAAAATGAATTGAATATACAACTTAATGATAAAAAAAGAAAGAAAAAAAACAACAACAGCAACAAAAACAACCTTTTTTCATCCAAACTGGGAGAAGGCAGTTCAGGAAGCAAACAAGACAGCAGCTAGTATGTTATCAGAGCAAGGAAATCAGCAACAAAGATCAAAATGCTGTCCCAGCATACTAATGTTGACAATGTCTTTAAGTCCCAGTGCTCAAAAAGACCACAGCAGTAATCTTGGTGAAACATATCCAATCAGCAGCAGTTTACTAGCAGGGTGCAACAGGAAACCCTCACATTTATCAGCTCTGCTCCCTCATCAGTGTATGTCACTGCACTCCATAGAAGCTAAATTGTGTTAATTTATCAGCAAATCAAAAACAGAATAAAAATGCAACTTCTATCTTCTTTTGAGTTATGTATTTCCTTCATTCTTTTGCCTTTTTCACCTCTATGCTAAAATGAAAATATTTGTAGCTTGAAATTCTGGAAAGCAAATGAAGCAAAGGATAAATCTGGATTGATACAAGACCTGTTTAAACAATCAGTCCAGTAGGACAGACACTCTGACCTGTAAAGTCCTCTCATCTGCCTAAAGATCTGCTTACCACAGTCAGACTGGGGGTGAGCTGAGACTTGCAGCATTTCTCTGGAACCCAGTCTCTATGTTACCTTTTATTCATGCGGTAAAAAAAAGTTGTTTTCAGAGCAGACAGGGTGATTTCTCCCCTCAGAAGTTCTCACTTGCAGAAGTGAAATGCAGGATATGTGGAAAATAGATCATATGGAATGCAGGTGTGTTCATGGACTCATTGCCTCTTTCCCAGCTATCAGGCTGTTTTACTTACTGGATTGCTGGCTCTGACCTTGGGCTAGTACATATTACCATACATCCACAGAAGTGGAAACCATACACCATACACCATCTCATCAAGTTTATTTGATGAAATTGTGAAAAGCTGAAAGGTAAAGGCATTTAATCAGATGGACATGGAAGTTGAGACAGAAAAGATAAACTACTTCAACAAAACCCAGAGAATTAGTGTGTTTTGTGCACCTGAGGAGACGCGTTGCTCAGCGCAGTTCCGCCGGTACGTGTCAGTGTGCAGCAGTGGTTATTACCATACAAAGTGCTGCATGATAGCTCTGAGCCATGCAGAGGAAAGCATCCCGCTGAAACCAGAGGACATGGCACTGTGTAATGCTCACACCGTGTATAAACAGCACACGGTTTATAGGCGAGGCTGGAGAGCCCTGCTGTGTAATGAACACAAATGGTCAGGGCATTGCACCTCGGGTGAGAAGCCACTGCCCTGGAGCCAATGTCCTTCACATTATGGTGGATCTCTGTTAACACAAAGGGAAAGGTGTCACCTGCAAAGTCAGCAGCACCTGCTTCTGAAGAAGCACATCAGGGTATTTGCTAGAAATCTTTTCTTCAAGAGAAGAGTGACCTGACCTTGCTTATGGGTGATATCCAAGTCAAAGCACAAGCTAAGATGGCATGTTCAGAACAGAAAGTGAAAGGAGAAAGAAGAAAAGCATTACTTTTCGCTGTATTTATCCCAAAGCCAGAAATCAAATTTGTTCTTTGTGCCATCATTATGTAATACTTAAGTTACAAGAGGACAGCACTAGTTTTCCCTCTAGTTGCTCAATTCTTTGCAAAGCCAAGTAAAATTTATTTATTTATTTATTTATTACATCACTTTTAAATGTTTTTTATAAAAGTTCACTTCATAAACTAATATTCTAGAACATTTTTTATTTCTACTTTGTACCCAAGAAAGAAATCTACCAGGTCAGTTCCTTGTATCTCAGAGAACTACTGAAGCTCTGTGTGGAGAACATGTGAAAAGTAACATGCCAACATTTGTTCTTTTTGAGCATCCTGTACCTGAAGCCAGACCAGTGCAGGAAACAAAGATTAGAGCCTTTTACCTAGAGATCCTGAAAAAAGAAAGAAGGAAAAAAAATCAGCTGTCAAGAACATATCAACAAAAAGTAGATATAAATCAAACTGGTGAGCTGAACTCATGCCTAAATAGTTTGTCTATGATGATATTATCAGAAAGATAAAGAATGAATAGTTAACTTCCTTTAATCCCAGTTTTAAAAGTGGCTGTGGTAGGACAGTAACTACACACAAAACAAAAGGTCCTTGTGATAAAGTTATGCTCCTAAATACAGACCATTGAGTCAATTAATGTTTACTTAAGTACTTGTCATCTAAAGCAGAAGCAGAGAAAACCATCAACATAACCAAAAGCTTGTGGCACCAATTTGCATCCAGTTCCATGTGCATGTTTTATTTATTTTCAATCAGGATCAATCAGGAAGGAAAATAATCAATGAAGTCGCACTCATGAGTGGTATTTGGCCATCTGGGGGCCCCAGTTTCTCTCGGCCTGCATTGGAGGCAAGGAAAAAAAAATTTTCAAGAGCACGGAGGAGCTCCATATGGTTGAGATCAAAGGTGTTGCTGGGTGCATGGTTCTGCTTTATTGCCAGGCACTGCTGTTAATTAGAAAACAAGATCAGAGGCAGTATTAAAATCCAATTAAATTGATATGAACAGATTGCCAAGTGATGTTCACTAATGTATAATTGAGCACCATGCAAATTTCGGTGGCTGCCTTTTGTTTTTTCTCCTCTCACTCTGGAATGAATGATGAAGCTATGAAGTTTTTCCTCATTGTAAAAGATAAACAAGTTAATGCACTGATCTAGGGGGTATTGCTTCAGTGATTGATGAAAATGAGAGTGGAATATTAACGTGTGACTTTTGGGGGGCTTCTTTTATAATCTTATTTTGTTCATCGTTCTTTTATTATTGTTGTTGTTGTTATTCTTGTTATGGTGGTATCCAAGTACATGCTCAGATCCTTCATCGTTCCATCATTTCACACACAGAGAACCTTCCTTTGGAGCTGGAGATTTGATTCAAACAATTACAAAACCATGAATATTTCAAGCGACAGGCCTGCTACTGCTGGAAATTAACTTTCCAAGAACTATATGGACTTTATACCGTATATCTTTGTTTAGAATCCACAGCTTCTATTAAATTTAATTACTTCCCTGTGCAGCTTTATATTGAGGGCGACTTCAAAACGAGGGCAGCAGCTATTAAATTTAATTACTTTCCCCTGCGGCTTGCATAGTAAAGGTGCATGGTTAAGGTGCAGCTACTAAATGAGGGTAGCTTCTAAACAAAGATATACAATATTTATACTATATATATTTCCTTTTCCCTATCTACCCGTCTTTAATATATACATTTTTTTGTGTGCATGCAATGCAGATATGTAGCTAGGTGAAATTATTAAATGCAAAAAAACCCCAAACTTTTAAACTAAACTGTATAGTACCCTATCTGCATTTCTGTTTCTTTCTCTCTTTGAATGCCTCACATGGTTCCATTCACAATTCTCATACATTTCAACGTGACCTGTCTTAACATAGAACAAAATGTCAGGATGTAAAATTAATTGAAAAAGCTACAGAAAAGCTGAAGTCTTTTGGAGAGAATGCATTTTTGTGTAAAACATACCATAAGGAATAAGTGGGGATAACCGTCACCCTTCCAAACCTGTTATATTAATATCATTGTGTTTTATCTAATCCATCATTTGCTAACTGTGAAGATACATTGATGTAAATTCTGGTTTTGAAAAACAGGATCAAAGGTAACACATACAAGAACAATAAATTGACCAAGGCAGTGCATGACATGGTGTTCATGAGGTATCTGTGAAGCTTTCAGAAACTGTTTAAATTCTATTAAAAGAAGAACATATTTAATCAAATAATGTTAGCCGTACATGTGAGCAGATTCTCAGAACGGCTGCTGCAGCTGTGCTTGCAGAGGGATATGAAGTTGTGTTTGTCTCACCTGTGCTCCTCAGTGCAGGGAGCACAATGTGCTGGGTGTAGGCAGAGGGAAGGGTGGGCACCAAGCAGTTCAGGGTCTCACCTCCTCGTTCCATTTTAGATAAACTCCAAGAGGCGTGAGGCTGTCAATACAAACTCAGCACAGTGTGCCCCATACCACTGTCACTTAATGCACCCACTGCCTACACAAAGCACAGAGCGGTGTAGGAGTTTGTACAGCATCTCTATCTTAGAACTTCACAAAATTCCATGGAAGAAATTCGTATGTAACATTGGAAACTCTGTTAGAGTAAAGCAAATGAAGAAGCTGTGATACGTTTTATGCATTTCTATAATTATTTTGAAGAATTTCATGCCAGCCCATTAGTAGAACAGGAAATGATACTTAGAACTTCCTGAAGTTTCTGCCCAAACATTTTAAAAGTAGCTTTATGGAAACAGGGAAGCTATTCAGCTCCCTACTTATTCCCAAGTAAAAAATGTGCTTTTAAATCAAGAACTGGAATTATGATCAGAACAAAACATATCTGTTTAATATTCTGTATGCAAACACAGTGTTATAAATGTTTTGTTACAAGTTTTTAAAAATTAAAAGGGCCTTAAAAAAGGAAAAAAATAAGGAAATAATTTATATTTCTTTTTTCCATCTTTTTTTTCAAAAATTGAAGGAATATAAAATGAAAAATGAAAGACATTTTCCTTAGATTAATATTACTATTTTGGGAGGTTGATGATTTCTCTTTGTCCTTCCTTTCCATTTTGCTTATCATTTTTTCTGTTTCTCTTTCTTCAGGTAAAGAGTTTGAAAAGAAAGAAAGGAAAAAGTATCACAGGGAGGAAGAAACTATTGCTAGGAAAAGTGGGTTTTAAGTCTTTTTTTTTCCAGCAAAAATACCTGAGAATATTGCACCAAAAATATAAAGGAGTAAATAAATAGGAAAACTCTTATAGTGCATATTTAGCACCTTTGTGTTTCTACTTTATTGTTGGAGAATACTCCTGTAGAAACCATCATGACATCTCATTGAAAAGTTATTGCATTTAATGTTTCCTTGCCTAACAGAGGGTTTTGGTTAAGGTGTTAATCAGCCATGCTAGAGGAACCATTATTTATTTATTCTTTGCCAAATGCCTAAGACCAGTACAAGGACTTGATTGATAAATGAATTTTGCTAGTAACAGTCAAAGGAGATGAACCCCAGTCCTGAACGAGACACACTGTGAACTTCTTCTTTACAAGTTAGGAAGTACAGTACAATGCAAAGAAAGTAAGAGTTTCGTCTGAGAGCACTTTTCCTCTCTTCTGTCCTTTGGGGAAAGACCTGTTTAATTATTTATTGTCTGTTTATAAAGCTTTTGGGTTCTTGGATCCTCATTGTGGTGTCAAAGAATTACTGTAATACAGAAAAAGGGAAAAAGAATGGAGAGGAGAAGGAGCAATTAGTGGAAGAAAGGCAGTGAAACATATTACTCAAGAAAAGTCATCAATTTACCCACCGTTATATTAATGTGGTGTCTGAGACACCAAATTTCCTTCCAAGGCCTACAGAAGGAGATGACAGCTGTTACAGATGTGTGATGCTCTTGCAGCAAGTCTATGCTACTGGTTGTAATTTAGCCATAGTGGTGCTGTGGTCACAGAGGTTAACCCAGTTAACTCATTTCAAATTAGCTGAGTCTTTCTGCATAGCATGGCACTGAGCAATGAACACTAGCCTGGAGGAGCATTTCTGCATGTGAAAACATGTACAAATGTGGACCTTTTGAAAGAGACCACTGAATTTTATAATGATGAGGGAAAAGAGAGCTGAGGAGATCACATGCCTAGCTGAGGTCAAAGAAAAGCAACATTTGCAGTGATAACAACCCTAATTCCTTGCATCTAGAAAACAGGATTTCTTATATCATCATGTTATATGATCCTAGGTCTATTAAGTGAATGTCTATATGCTGATTTTAATGTTCTCTGAATGCTCTTCCATTTTCAAACAATAGCAAGATATGTTTTCTGGCTGTGTGAAGGTACTGGCATTGATCTCACTTATTTTTTTCTTTTTTTTTTTTTAACTAAGTAAAGCAGCTAGATCCAGGGAAAGACTTTGTTCTGCTGTATGTCTCTCCATCTCTAGGATCAAATGCAGAGAATATGCTTAAAGGACTCCAGAGTGGAAATTAAGTTCATTACTTCATAGCTAGTAAACATGGCAATTGGTGTAGATACAATGGACAAGGTCTTTGTCACTTTTTTAGTGCAAGTGTTTCCCTTTTAACTTTATACTTCATTGTCATCTAAGCTTTACATATTGGATGACAAGGATAAATTAATACTACTCTGTCAGTGACTCTGCTGTGAAGTTTGCCTTTAACAGAAAGCTAACTGCTGATCTTTAGACATAAAACTCAGGAATCTATCAGCAGAGTTCAAAATTAGCTGAGATCTTATGGCCTGAGGCCACCCTGGTAACTAATGGCAATTTTACAATCATTAGTTTTTGCTTGATGGGCCAGTAGTAAGTGGGACCATGATCATGACCCAAATCTAAGAAAAAGGCCTCGAGGCCCAGCTTTTTGTCAGATTATGGCTTTACTTACCTAAGCTGGTTTTATCTTATTACAGTGTGTAAGCTATGGTAAGCTTGATACAGACAGGATGGAAGAAAAGAAATCTACCCAACCTTAGCAGGGTATTAAGCACAAGCAAAAAGGCTGGGAGAAGGGATCTGGGGTATAAATCAATGCCTTTCCTGCTGGTCACTACTTGATGAACTATAGATTTTAATCCAATCTTGCCTTATCATATTCATTTGGAAATCGTCAAACACAGTAAATAAGACTAAATATTTCTATTTTGAAAATATGTTTCCAAGCGGAACACTGGTTTGTGTACTTTACTCATAGTGTGCTTTTCAGAAGTTTATAGAGAAGACGAACTCCTCTAAATAAAAAGAGTTTTCTAGTCATGACTTCTGGGATGATTTTTAAATTTTCAGCTTATGATTGTATAATATACAAACTTCTAAGGAGAAAAAAATTGCTTTCATTCACCAGTTCCTTTAAAATTACAAGAAACCAAGAAATAATTTCTTAGTTGAGATAGTGGGAAAATTTCAATGCTGAATAATTTCAACTAAAGCAAAATCAGTATTTTTTTTTTATTTTATAAGGCATTGCATGAGAGAAACTGATTTCCCAACTATCTCTAATTTTAAAAAATTAACATGACAGAGCATGAGTCTTTAGACAATTGTTTCTGCCCTTTGTAGAAAAGAAAAACATCAGTTTTTAGAGGTGTTCATAACTTGTTCCCAAATAGCATTCGTTTCCATATTGCAACCTTCCTTTTAGCTGTTCATGTTTCTGCTAAGCTCAAAAAGTCTCAGTTTTACTAACACTTCTCTTTGAAAGTTCCAGGGTTTGGGTAGAAATCTGTTTTAGGACAGATTGACTACTGGAAAGAGTGATGTTGGGAGAGAAACTGACTCCCAGATGATGCATGTAAGTAAGAGGATCATAGACAAGGAAAAGAGTGATGGGACCTCATGGGAAATGGTATCTAAGCAGTGCTAGTATAAGAAAGGGGGTGCCAATGTTGTATGCTTTTCTACTAGAAAAATACAGTCCAGGGTTTCTGGTAAGTAGAGAGAGAGAATGGAAAGTGTAGGCTTGTGGGTATGAGATACAGTCCTTGTCACTGATCTCATGCACACATTTTTTCTGTAATTTGGTTTCTTCATCTGTAAATAGAATTCAGCTCTATCTATCTAATATCTCAGAACTGTAGGAATTAACATTTGTGAAGTGTCATGTCATCCAGGACTATAAGACAACACAAGAACAAATTGCTACTGACACCAAAAGGTAGATATTCAACAGGGATTTTCTCCTTATATACCTAGGCTGAGCTATGCAGTGCTTATCAAACCAAATATTACAATCTCCTTGTATTTCCTGATCTCAGCAAGCTATTTTCTTTACTCACTTCTTTGTGCTTGCTTTGTCTCATTCTCACTGTTTCAATGGCTTCTGTCTTACTACTAAATTGTAAATTTTGAGGGGCCAGGATATTCATTTTGTTCTCCGTTTCTACAGAAAAATAGTAATCTGATAGTTTTCCTCCAGATACAACAAGAACAACAACATTGGTAAAGAGAAGAAGACAAAACTATTTCTTTAGCATAACCAGACAAGTGGAAAAATAATCCTGATCATCATGAGGCAAAATATGTGTCATTGTGTCCCTTTTGTGTGAGATTTTACTATTTTTATTTAAATATTTTTGCAATGACAGATAGTTAAAAAGATTTCTGACTTGGAAAACCCCAGTGGTATTGTTCATGTGAACTTTGTCGACATTATTGTTCAAAACTCTCAAAAAAGAGGCATGTTCAATAGCCCAGACCCACTATAAAACCTTCCACCAATTGTCAGAAACAGGCAATGGACTCTGGGGCAACAAGTGTAACCCAAAGTCCTTTTCCTGCCACAATGACACCTAATGGCATCATGTTCACATGTAGGAATGCAGGCAGGTCTGTAAACATGTCTTCTCCAGCAAATGGACTGGTGATCCCATATTGCCAAAACGGCTGTTAGCACATCAGTTTCAGGGAATCAAATGTGGAGTGCTGAAGTTGGGAAAACTTTGGTCCAGTATTTGAAACTTTTCTAGTAGAAGTAGGGAAGAGGTCAACAAAGTCACTGACTGATTTGCTGTCCTTAAAATCTTCACCTCTTAAAAGTCTTAGTTCTGTAACATCCCGTCCTAGACTTTGGTTTATTCTCCTAAAGCTTGTTTGGGTATAAAACCAGTGAACATTTATTTTTGTCACTCACAGAGGAGCTAGGACTGTGAACTCACACAAGAGTGGGTTTATTGAGAAAGAAGTTGCCATTCAAAAGTTGAACTGTGGTTCAACTATTTTGGAGAAACACAAGCAGATGACAGTGCTTTTCTTAATAGTGAATATGCTTGATGGCTACTGCAACAAAACTGAAGATTTATCTAAATGATCATACACATTCTGGTATCTGGGGGATGAAGTGAGGAAAGAACAAGGATGTCAGGTGAGACAGGTGAAAATATTTATAAGAGGTGATAAATTTTTTCAAACTAATTCTGTGTCATGAATGAAACTACTCACCTGTACTAGAACATTTTCAAGCAATAAATGAGCACAGTGACTGATGCCGAAATCCAAGTGAGGCATCTCTTACTTACACACCCTACCCACACATTTTGTTGGGTTCAGAAACACCAGCCTGATCTCAGTGGTCTGATCTCAGATCCACTCACCTACTCCCAGCCTTGGAAGGCAGGGCAAATTTGGTAGCTGCTGACTAAGTAAACCATGTGGGAGTATGTCATTGAGACACAGATGGTATTAGTCCTCCTAAACTAATGAGAGCTTGGCAATCACGAGGGGGACAGGAACTGGGGGAGTCGTGGCTAACCCCAAACAGAGAGGCAGCACTCAGCAGTGGATTCCAGGGGAAAGAAACCCAGTTACTGAAGATGGATTTTCTGCAATTTTTGATTGTTTGTGGAATTATGTAATTTGGATTGTTTAAAAAATTACGGAATCAACACTTCTTTTTTGAAATTACACAGCTCTTTTAAAGGGAAAGTCAGAGTCTGCTGGTGGTGTCAATCTCCTCTACTTCTGCTAAGAGGTAAAAGTCTTAAAGAGGCCAGAACACAGTTTGCAGTAGCATCAACTACCAATTCAGCTGTTCCATAGAAATTGGTATTTGCACCAACTAACGTTCCTGATATTTCAATAATTCCCTTCCCTGGACACATGCTGTTCTTTTGATTTTGGGAGGATGGGTTTGATCCTGTGAAATCCCAGTACCTGGTGGAACCCACGGTGATTTCTTGGATATCTGAGGAGGATAGGGGCCCAGATCCTCTGTGCTTTCAGCAGAGCTTCGCTTTCTTTGACTCCAGACTCATTTCCTCATACAAACAGACCTGGAGGGATGAGTCAACAGCCATTGAGGGCAGTGGAGAGATTCTCATCAATTTCGTTGGAGGCTTGCCCAGACTCTAATTAAACAACTAAATGGCCTTCCTAACAAGGCTACAAAAAAACCCTAACTAACTGCTTCAGAAATACCTAGAAAATGGAAATGAACAAATTACCCCAGGAAGACTGGTGGTAATCAGTGATAGGAAAATCTTTGGAGAAGCTTGAAAGTTTTTTTCAAATATTATTTTTAGCAGCCACTCTAGAAATTCCTGACTTTTTTACATAATTTTAAATTCTGCTCTTGTATTGTTTATCCCTGCAGTTATCTGCTTTCGAATATGGATGAATCTGCAGATTGAAAATTAAATATAAATATCTATGTGCTTTATATATTTAGTAACAAACACATATACACATATGTACAGTGTATTTGCATTGTTGCCTGGGAACAAAATGCCTATTTTTAGTTAATATCAGGTGATTTTAATTTATAAGAGCTACCTCCCTCTCAGCATTTTAAAGAGCATACACGAAGGTACCTGCATGCTTCTAACATTTGATGTATCATTAAATATGCCTTCTCACATTTGGCACATAAACCCTGATAAAGTTTCACCTTTTAACAAAATAAATGACTCAATTAACAAGATGAAAAACAGCAGTGTGGTGGCAGACCCTCTTGGTGGCAAAAAAAAAGGATAAAAAAGAATTATCTCAGCAGGGTGTTAATACAAGGAGCGCCACAACACACAGCAGGCACCTGGTTTGAGTGACAGCCACCCAGCAAAGCTGACAGATTTGTCAGCTTGCTGACCGCTGGCTTGAGTCTCTCACACCACCCTAGGAATAAATTGTTGCTCAGGAATGGCTGGGCAAGCACTCACTTGTCTCTGTTAATCTAATTGAATTTTTTCAAGTTGTTTTCATTTTTATCTGTTCCTCTGTGGCAGCATTCGTTCGTGCAGCAGCAAATTTTGGAGCACTTAGATGACTAACTTCCTCATAGTGGTTCTGTCTTTGGAAGGAAGGTACAGATACAGATACAGGGCCAATCTCATCTCTCAGCTCCCAGGGCTTGAATGGATATAACTGAGGTACAGTTGGACCTACCACAAGAGAAAATTGCCTTTTTTAATGGGGCTGGAACTTAGGACATCTGTATTCTGTTTCAGCATAAGATCCCAGCTGGCAGGGAGCACTGTTCATGCATGACATATTCACTATGATCAGAAACAAAGCAGAAAAGAAAATTGGAAAATTGTTATCCCTTTCCTTAAAGTGGATGTTAGTCTTCATGCAAACATCTGATGTGCTGTTCAATGGGAAATTAGAAGACCAATATGAATGCACATGGAGAAAGCTGGGACTTTGACACAAGGACAGTTCAGGATCGTCAGGTATGGAAGACTCTGCCAATCAGCTTAAAACCTTGTTAAGCAAAGACAGCCTTATTTAAAGAAGAGATAATCAGGAGTTGCACAAAATCAATCTGCTGAATATCACAGTTTCTGAGGTTAGTAGATGCAAAACCACAACTTCTATTGTATAATCAGGCATGTGCCTACATGAATGACATCTTTATAATTGTATGCTGTATCTCCATGTGCTGCATATCATTAAGCACCCAGAATATGTGTAATCAGGCTAGATCTAGGAGCTACCATTTACAAAGTTTTTTTAAAGTATGACATACAGAACTAAATATGTTCAGGGTTGACGCAATGCTGATCTCCCAAATGCTACCAAAAAAGGGCAGGTTGCTTCTAATAAATCTCTTGAGATATTATATAGCAGTCTTAATGTTGGATCTGCTCTGAGATACTGAATTCTGACCGAAGGAAGATGCAACTAAAATAACTTGGTGATAGTTTTCACTTGTGTAAGACAGTTTCACTTGTATCTGTGCATCAAAGAAGCATTAAAACTTCAGTGCTCAAAAGCCTCATTTAATTTCAAATGACAATGCTCCTACTCACATGACAAAACCCTAAGATTAGCTCTTCAGTTCCCGTTAACAAAGAATATCTATTTTCAAGCTGAGCATCTCATATTACCTTGGTACCAAAATGCATTTGTAATATTCCCCAAGAATGGACAAGTCTAGCACTCATTTAACTCAAGGCAAACAGTGTCATGCTATTCTCACAGTTACAGGACTCCACACTGGTTTTCATCTTGACTCTCTGTTGGGATTTTAAAAAGAATAGCTTTTTACCTTCCTTCTGCTTACAGTGGGGAAGTTCTGCTTTATCTAATGGAACCATTTTCATTAAATCAATATGGTTGTTTGTTGAAGCAGATGATATTAAAACAGAATAAACACATATGAGTCTGACCTTCAGCTACAAGCTTTCACGATAGTTAGAGAGATGATTATTTCTAATATAGATTAGGGTTTGCACTGCAAACTGTCAAGAAATGTCAGAATAAATAAAGGTATGCATTATTTTCCTGTCTCTTCAATAAACTCTGGGAAAAAAAATAAAAGTGTCTTTTATATCCTGAAGTAAATTGGTTTGTATTTGCTTTAACATTCTTATTTCACTGACACCTTTTTTAGAATAAATCTATCCACAAAACATGTGACAAGAGTCTGGGAATATTTCTTTAATTTCCATACAGTACACCTTCAAAAGGTATATAATGACATGTGGAATGAATTAAATTTGATAAGTCTTTCTCAGGACTATTTGACAGTAGTACTGAAAAGTAACATGAGAGTGAAATACGAGTACATCTAGTTCTAAAAATTACTGGTTTCCAGCATTGACCTAGAAAATCATTTAGCTCTAGACCTTTGGAATATCTCTTTTCATGCTTCAAACCGGATTGAGAGGAATAACCATTTTGCTTTTCCACAGATATACTCTTTTTTCACTTTTCTAAATTTTAATTTCTTTTTATGGTATCCATCTTCAGAGACAGAAAGAGGGATAAAAAATTTTAAAGAGACTACATCTCTTTTCTAGGAGAAGAGAGCTGTACAAATCCAGCTCTAATTACTAAAAAACAGAATTTTATATTGAACTTCATGTGACTTATGTGATTTTTGAATTAACAAATACAATAGTTTTCCCTGATTACCTGCACAAGCTCTTTTTTCCCTTTTTAATAGCTCTGGATTAAGTTTTATGGTAAAGGCAGTTGCATATCAGTAGCCATGAGCAGGAGCTGACACAGCACCCTTGGAATTTGAGGATATGTGCTCTTACACAACAAAAGCAGAAAATACTATTACACAAAAAATGCAGGTATTCCAAAAGTTCATGTGGTACAGAAACCTTTTTCAAGAAGAAAATGTTTTCTTAGCAAGTGCTTCCCTTCATAATTTTATTTGCTCTATAATAGATTTCATATCAGGAAAAAGCAGCAAGTCCCTTCAGGTTTGTAACGTGGTGTCCACAATCAAATGAAGCAACAGGTGAGTGTGGCTTAGGACAGCTAAGCATTTGCTAACACTGCAGAGAATGAATTCAGCATCACATTTCCTGAGCAACACTGCACCTTAAAGCATAGACACGCGGGAAAGGTGATGTATTTCAAAAACTCTTTAGTTAGGAGTTATAAATAAATACATTTTTATATGCATTTTCACATACATACTCAAGTAAATTAAGAAAAAATATATATGTTATTCTGACAGGTGTAATGTTCAGTATCCCTATCTAGACATGTTTTATTCCATACTGAAAAGACACGTGTAATAAAATGTCCTGAAATCTTGGCTCCATGTAAATCAAAGGAAAAATTCCCATTGTCATGCAGCCCAGAGCACCCCTAAGTAAAAGTTTATTAATGTTTAGCTCGCCTGTCCAAATGTGAACAAAAAAATAAGGCACAATTCACCACTGAATAGCTACTATGATAGTTATATGTGTATAGTTTTATATCAAGCTAATTATTCTCTTCACAGAACATGAATTACTGGAAAATGAAAGATGCAGCTATCTGTCTCTGTCTGCCTCTGTGCTTCTTCTCTGTGTCTATAAAAAAATCAGATCACTGTAGATGATGTAGATGTAGTATTATTTTAGTCAGATAAATTTTGTCTGATTTTTCACATGAATTTTGTCTGATTTTTAGGGGGGGGTCAAAAAGGTAAAAGAAATATATTTCATATCTATTTTTTCCTCATTTTGATTAAGTCCTAAAAAATTAGTTTAGTGCTTTTCTATGCTTCAAAATATTTTATTTTCAGGAACATCATTCTGATGACTCACTTGGGATACAGAGCCCACTGCAAGGGACACATGCAGGTCACCACAAATACAGAAGGCAGATCAGCTTTGCAGTGTCCAGTGAATTACTGTTCAAGTGACCTTTATGCACAAATGGGCCAAAGGGAAAAAAAAAAAACACAAAATTTTTCCAAAATTTGTAGAAATTTAGCCTGTGCATAAAGGGAAAATTCAATGTGAAAACTGCCAGCCATTTTTTATTTGCCAATCTATACTAGTATTAACTGAAGTGTTAAATATATTATGATATCACTCAAAGTTATTTGATTTTCGTTCTGCAGAAATTTGGTTGAAATTTTTGCTTATAAGAAATGCAACATTCATCCATCGTTATAAGAATTTAACCGTGTTTGGGACTTATATATTGTTTTTTCAATTTTGTATGCAAGAAAATAGAAATATGAAAAAAAAATTCAGCACATGGATGAATAAACCCTTAATTTATTAGATCCTTTTTGCTCTGATCAAGGGAATAGCTCAAAGAAAAGAGGTCAGAAGGACTAGTACTGTTAATATGCAATTGATGAAATCCTCAAACACATATTGATCCACTCTTTATTACATTTTTAAACCCTTGACTGTGAATATTTCCCAATAAGACAATAACTATATCAAATATAATTTGATGTTCTTAATCACAGTAGATGTTCTTCCCCCTCTACAGATCATCACACTGGAGATATTTACATCCAATACACAATGTGAATTTGGCATGGATTGCATTTAATAGACAGCCCTCTTTTTCACATTCGTTTCTTCAAGCCTATCATCTCTGTATTTGACACTATCTGTACTAACACATTTTAGTCACACATGGAAACCCCAAACAAACTTTCCCGACAATATAAATTGTTACAACAAAAAAAGCATAATAATGCATTAGACCTCTACCCCCTGAAAAACCTTCACTGCCTTATTCATTAGTTAAAAGAAAAAGGCAAGTTAACTGTCAGGAGGTTGTTGGTTTTTTTTTTTTTTTTCCTCAGAGCTGTAGAATTTCACAAGGAATTCAGTCTACAGGGGGACTTGGGAATCGCTGGTCGCCCAGACAGGCGTGCCTGGGGAAAGTCTTTCTGCTGCTTGTGTTTGACGCAGCTTGAGGCAAAGCAGGTTGTATGGGCCTTGACCCAGCAAGGTCATCATTTTGTGAGCAATTCTGAGGCCTGACATCTGCTGCCTGGCTTTGAGTACAAACCAGACCCCTCAGCCCAAACACAGCCCCGCCTAAAATAATCCCCCAGCAAGGATCCTAGGCTTCAGAGAAAAGGCTAAATGGCCCTCTTTTTGTCTGGGTGTCCAGGCTTTTTAGTCCTTCCTCGTCACGTAGCAGAGAGTGGAGAACAAAACCATTCCCAGAATGCAGATAAAGGCCATATTCTCACAACTCCACACCATAACTTCTTCACCTCATGTGAGACTCGCATTTACACTCCAGGGGCATGGCTCTGGGAACAAAAAGGGACAGGCATGCAGTAGCTCAAAGACATTCTGTTTGTCTTAAAATGCATTCAAAATGGTGCCTTTTCCTTCAGAGCTTTTGAAAAAAATCCATTGTACTAAATAAAGCACGTGAGGTATATGTGCTATTTAAATATTATGAAGAGTGCGTACAAGGAGTGGAAGACCTGATTCTCAGACTTTCTCCTTCTCCACAGGGGAGAACTGAGAAGAACCTGATGACCCATATAGAGGTGACTCTAAGCCTTGACTGCCACTTGATTTTTGTTTGTATTGAAGGTCTTTCAGTCATTCTGACAACAGAAAGAAATTTCCAGTACCTGATAATAACCTGCTTACAGGGAATCTCAGTAAGGCAAAAGTGGTACAAGGGCTGTCACTGGCAGAACATTTGGAGTCAAATGTAAGCCTTCCCAGAGGACAAGTTATAGCTGTTAGTATCTTTTTCCTACAATCAAGTTAAAGCACTACTGAAGTAAATCTATTCCCATAATAAAGATTAGGGAAGCCCCTGGATTTTTCCACAACACAAATAAACTTTATGTTCTCTTCACCACCACCAGCTCCATCCACAAACAAAATTAGCTCCAAAACAAAGTGATTCTGAAAAATATATTTCTTTTACAATGCAAAACACATTCTGTGTATTACACTCTGAATATCTGGTCATATGGCAGCTACAGGTCTGCATGGCTGCTATGGCACTTGCTGCACCCCCAGCAGCAAGAGTTATCTACTGGAGCCCCGATGTCCTCCCACCATCTTCCCTTTACTCAAGTAAACACAGCACAGAAGGTGGACTGAAGACCATGGTAAACATGTCCTACTTCTGCCTTGACAAGTCTGTCTCTGCTTGTTCTCATAGCTCAGTTCCAGAAGAAACAATCAGACAAGCCTCCAGCCATCCTGGGCCACCCTTAGGGCCCTTTTCCCAGAGAACCACTTGTCCTTGTGTAACCTTAGGTCTAGCATCAAACTCACCAGTCACATTCATAAAGCACTGACCTGCCACAGCTGCCTTTTAAATGTGGCAGTGATTGCTAAAAGCATTGGATGGGTAAGAACAGCAACATGGTAGGAGATCATGAGATTGTGTGAATCTATTTGGTGGCAGGGAATTATCTAAGGTGAAATACCACTAGGAGATCAAAAGATCAAAATCAATCACAAAAACATTTAAACAAAAATTGGGTAAATTTCTAAATCTCCAAATGTTTAACAGTCCTCAGACAAACCACTCTTCCAGACAAACAGACTTCCAGCCAAAAATAAAATTATATCGATTCAGATTGACATTGATTACCTTATGGAAAGAGTTTTGTAACTAGATGAGTTAAAAATTCAAGGATAAAAAAATTAAAGCTCATTATATGAGTTCTTGGATTAGATGTTGCCATGGTACATCAAGGGGAGTTGTGTTGCATTCACAATATATGACTAATCCCAAATTTCAGTATTCCTGGTAGTTGCCTTGGGTCTGATGGGTGCTGAATGCTTAGGTATTTCAGTGATCTGCTATGTAGGATCACACACTCATTATGCAGCAAAATCCAGGCCATTGCTGTCACCCAGATACTAACAATGCTTCAGGGTTTTCCCTCTCCCTTCCTGTGGCAAATTATAGCTTACAGAATCACAGACTGTGGTGAGGTGGGAGGAACTCGCAAGGGTCATTGATTCCAACTCCTGACCCTGCACAGAGCCATCCTCAAGAGTTACACCATGTGCTTAAGAGTATTGTCCAAACACTTCCAAACACAGAACTCTGTCAGTTTGTGACTGCTTCCTTGGGCAGCCTGTTCCAGTACCCAGCCACCCTCTGGGTGAAGAACCTTTTTCTAATATCCAAAGTAAACATCACCTGACGCAACTTCAGGCCATTCCCTCGGTTTCTGTCACTTACTGAACTTCATACAGTCGGCAATTACCCAGTCTTGCAGGGCTTCTCTGCCTCTGAGGGAGTCAACAGCTCCTCCCAGTTTTGCATCATCTGTGAAGTTGCTTAATATCCTTTCCAGTCCTGCATCCAAGCCATTAAAGATGTTGGATGAATCCCATCATGCCCCTTAGATTTGTAGGGATCCAGCTGGAGCAGCAAATCCCACATAAGTTCAAGGTCAGCTGGGAGTTGATCCTTCTGACAGTCATTTTCCTCCAGCTCAGGGCTCCAAGACCCCCTTGGTCCTTCCTCTGCGTTGAAGATAGAGGCAAAGAATGCAATAAACACCTCTGCCTTTACCCTGTCCATGTCTGTGAGGTGACCATTTTCATCCTGTAAAGGACCAATGTTTGCTTAACGCTGCCTATTTCCATTAGAATATTTGAAAAACTATTTTAACTTTCCCCCACGTTTCTGGCAGCTTCAACTCCAGCTGAGCTTTGGCCACACGTATTTTCTTCCTACAGTGGCAACCAGCATTTCTGTTCTTGCTTCAACTGGGCGTATATTAATAAGTATTTGATTGACGAAGGTGTGAGGAGTTAATGGCACATTCTGAACTCAACTGCTGCAAGTTCCAGTTGCAGGAACTGACTACACAATATTCCAGGCTATGGGATGCACTAGGGGGAAATTGGAGCTGCAATGATTTCAATTTTTAAAAAGGGAGTCTTAAATCCCTGCACTAATAGGAGAATCCATTAAAAAAAACGAAAAAACTGTCAGCGAATGCTGACCAACATTAACAAGGTACACTAAGAAAATTCAATATAAAGGAAACGGAGCACTTATGAATGCCTCTTACTTCCACTATTATGCTACCATGACTGCCATAACTATATTCCTGAAGTTTCAGGAATGTTTATTACTGAGTGCAGTCCTCACCAATGCAATAGCTAGCATATGAAATATGCTTTCAGCTAAGAAAAAATGCAAATAATAAGATTTGACACATGAAAAATAAACTCCGGGGGGGTTCTTTCCTTAGCTTCTGCTAATTCTGGTCTTTCAGTGGAACTTTTCTTGAGGAAAGACTGAGAGACAAATTAGAAGAGGTGTGCAGTGGAGAGAGGGCATCATCATCCCACTGAATGTCACAAAAGGGCCTATCACAGAAACACTGGGGTATTGGTCTAGAGATGAATGAGCATGATAAGAGTAAAAAGAGAGAACAAGCAAAGAAGAACAGAGAGCGCCTGTGAGGTGATGGAAACCTTTACAAAACCAGAATTTCTTCAGTTGACCTATTATTTATAGCAATGAATAAGTGTGTTTGGATAGTAATACTCAATGTTATGAATTCCTTCGTTTTACTCAGAATCTTTAAGACTGGGCAAATAAGCTCATTAGAATGCCCAGGATGCCAAAGATTTCCTAAGAACTGCTTAGGAGTTTCTAGGAACTGTGTGGGACAATATTTCTAACCCAGAGTACTCTCTATGCTCTAGGCTATTCACCCTCCAGCACATCTGTTATTTTTTCCTCTTTTTTCCTGGCAGAAAAATCCAACCTGCCCTCAGATTTGCTAGCACAAGACACATTGCTTGAATCCTCCCTATTGCTGAATCAGACCCAAACAAGGATCTCTGTAATTTTTCTCTATAAATATATGTCCTGTCATTTTTTATGAGAATTGTAAATTCTTTAACTATTATCTATTAGTCTTTGGTAAATTTTCAGGGGAATCAGATCAAGATAGAAATTGATAACCAGGATTCCTTCAGTGAAACCATGACAACCATAATGGAAGTTGGTCTGTAAATACATTGACCACATTGGTGAGTAGTATATTGGGCTATAGAACCATTTTTGAACTACCTGTATGTGGATTTTATCTCCTCAAGAAAGATTTCATTTCAGGAAAATCATTCAATGGTTCCTATAAACAAGCACCTGAATTTAAGTTAAGATAAAGTTGTTATGAACCCCTGCCATAACAAAAGGATTGTCATCCAACGTGTGCATTCAGCATTCTTTTAAGTATCCAGCACTCCTTTCTATTACTTAAAGCCCTTGTGTAGTGCGAGGTTCTGCACTTCATGCACACTGAGACATACACAGAAGTACAATCACCCTGTATCTGCACAAAGAACTCTGAAAATTAAATACATCTTCTCTTACTATGCCACAGCCCTTGCCTCTTCAAAGTTGTTGGGTTTGCTTTCTAGAAGTAGTGATTTCATTATGAATTAAGTCATTCTCTGTACCACATTGCTACCTAGGCAGAACCTTTCCAATAAAAGTAAAAATCAAAATCTTCCAGAATTTTATTTTTAATCTGTACACTGCCAACTATGCAAGAAGACCAAGTAATTCTAGATTTTAAATAAAGGACAAATGGGATTTCAATTCACAAAACCTGGAAGTAGGAGCTCACTTGAGTCCTAGGATGTATATTATGCTTTGCTGTTGGAGGCTGGTCAGGAATGTAAAGGACTGATGTGATTGGCCTCAATCCCACTATCTGAGATAGAGAGATAGAGGAATCAGAGAAATGTAGCTGTCATCTACTGCTTGTTTTCCCTGCCAGGCCAGGAAAGTGTGATAGCAGAACAAACCAAAATTGTTCTTTTTAACATGACAAGTTCCCTAAAATCAGGATATGCAACAGTGTGCCTAAGGGGAAAGAGAAAGAAGAGGAATGCCTAGTCTGACAGAGAATGTTTTCTGAGAATAATGCCTTCCATCCGTTAACACCATTAACTGCCTATTTGTCTTCCTATCTCTTTCCCTAGTCTCCCCAGCAGACCAGATAGGCTTATACCAAGGTAACCCTTTTCTCTCCTGTTCCCTAGAAAGCCTGTTCTGTAGAAGTTCCTGGGTAACTTCTTGTTATTCAACCCAAATGTAATTCCTACATAGCTGCATGACAGGAAGGGCCTTTTCATTATTTAAAGGGTGAAAGAGAGTGTAGATTCATTATGCAAGTGCTGAACCCTTCTTTCTGTGTTTAGATGTCACTTGATATAGCTGCAGTAATATTCAAATTATTTTGTGGCATTGAGGTACTTCTGACTTAGTAGTACTATATAATATTTTGCCTATCTTTTTGGCAGTTACTGTAATGAACTTCTTTACTAGTTTTTTTTAAAGTTGCATTTGCAGTTATGATGTTCTTTTCTCATATTTGCATCAAAAAAATAAATCTTGCTAAGGTTCTCCTGGTAAATGTTCCCTGATAAGACTTTTCTTTAAAAAAAAACTCACTAAAGATTTGTGCTGATAATAATTATGCACTGATTAATTGGATTAATTTCCTGGATGATCAAACCATGATAGGTACTTAATAATAAAGCTACCGAATGATGGCTCTCAACAGCCAAATTATGTTCTACACTTTCTTAAATCTGGCCCAGCTGGCACAGAGAGGGAAATGAGGCCAGCACAGAACAGATAGGTTAAGTATACTGTATTGTAGAGATTCTCTGATCCAGAAGCTGGGACATGGCTTCATAAGACAGATGGGAGAAGATATCAGTGAAGAGTAACTAGAGATTTTGGGGTAGCCACTTCTACAGTGGGCATGCTTACCAGTTATAATTGGTCCTTCTCAAGATTCTCACAGAAGGCACAATTTGGAAACAAAAATAGTTGTATTCAGAACTTACGGTACCTCACTCCCATGAAATACGTCCATATCCATCACTGGCAATGAATATGCAGTCTGTATGACAGAGCACAGTACCACTGTAAGTCCTATATTGCTTATTAGTCTTTGCTACCATGCTTTTGGCATCTTGAACATTTCCAGGAACCAAAAGATTGCTGACAGTGGGAAAGGAAGCCTGGGTGACTGGATCAGTCTACAGAGCCACAGCTGGATTGTTGAACATCAAACAGCACCTTGTCTGATAAGCATATCTGCTTGGGGGAAAAAAAAAAAAAAGGTATTTTTTTGTTTTTTCCTTTACTGGAACACTCTTGCCAATTGGATTTGTATTGCCATCAAATCTATGATGGTATTGCCAGCTGGGAATCCTGTCAGAATTGCTGTAACAAGGCAAAATATTCATACCAATATGAGAGCTCTAGCTTTCTCCTTTCTGTTTTTAGAAGCCATCCTTGAACCTGGTCTTGTGCAGTCACTCTTCCAGACATTGCTATAGTCAGTGCTCTTGTCAAGTCAAAGTATCCCAGGGACAGACGTGATCCATAGCCTACCTGGGACACTGGAGAGTGCTGCATGGTGAGAAGCAGGAGGTGTCTGGACTCTGGACTCATAAAGAAGCTGAACCTGTCTGTGCTAGCACAGAGAGTTATCAGGCATTACTTTGACTTCAGGCTAGGAAAAGGTATTTCAATAAGCAGATTGGACATTTGGGGTTAGCAGCAAAGCCATGTGGGAAAGCATCACATCAGACAGCAAAGAGCTACAGTGTAACTTCTTTGGAAGATAAATTAATTTCTGTTTCTGCAAGAGTGAAAATCCCCCCGAAATGTTGACAATGACATCCTTACAAAGGATAGGGTCTTATAGATGCGGAGGCTTTTAACTACAATGCAAGCTGGTTTGTACTGGTATGAATTGCCCATACAGACAAATCTTGATGTCACAAAATGTGTATGTAAAAAACAAGATGGGGGGAAACTATCATATTGCAATATGCATCTTAATTTTAAAAGAAAACAAATGTGTTTGAACAGTTTTTCCTAGTCTGTCAAGGAGTTTCAGACCCTAAAGGTATTTCAGCCTGTTTCCTTTCTCCTTAGGTACAATCACTAATCTCTCTCACTACTTTTTTCAAAGATGCAGCCTACTTACCTACCACATAAAATGCAGAAACTTATATTATCATGGTTCAGCTTTAGAGATTTACATTAGAATCAGTGAACCTTATTTTAGCACAATATATATGGTGAGCAGTACAGAGAGAGAAGACTGGGTTTATTCCCCAGATAAGTCATTTATTTCTTTCCTCAAAGAAAAATCCAATATCCTGAGATCAGATGCATATTGAAGCTTTGGTGGAAGAAAAAAAAAAAAAAAAGAAAAAAATACTTAGGTTGGATTAACATGTTCAAATTGGACACTCACGATCTGTATTCTCTGCAGAACTGGCTCTGTACATATTGCTTACTCTATACCATGTACAAGAATAGCTTAAATATTTTCCTTTAAGAGATACATGGCCTGAACTTATTTACTGAGCAAATAACTAATGAATTTCGTGTATTTATTTTCATGTCAAAGTTTAATTTTTGTATTATTTAATGCATTTATTGACTATGAATTTCAGAGATACAGGCCATGAATCAGATATAAATATTACCAGAAATTCCGTATATGTCCAAATCCTCCCTCAATAAACCAATGGCATCCATTCCCTCTTCCCGTCCCTTTCCTTTGGTTACACATTGCACTTGCTCCACCAATTTCCTTCTAAAGTGGCCATACAAGGCACTCAGACCTTTTGTGGGGTCTGACCCAAGGTGATTACTCTGTGTCACAGACTTTCTACATCTCAACCAAGTATGAAACCCAGACTCAAGTTTGCGTTTGACAATCACAAGGTCACCTCATTCCTGGTGCATTTTTCAAACTGGAGATTCATCTACTGACTTGATTTAATGTAGGATATTTGCAGATTAAAAGGAGAAAATATCTTTTTTTTGGTCTTGTATATAGTATAATTTGCAAAATTAGGAACAATTCAGTGGTGCTACTCTAAAAACATTTCTAATCATAAGAGTAGCATCAGAGAGCATATTATTGGAATTAATATGGGAGTCCAGTTGTTAGTCCATGGCCAAGATCTTCACCCTGCTAAGGTTCTAAAACAAAGATGTCCCATATTTCAAGTTATCTGCAATGTTACTTAGAGATAGCAGACAACCAGTTGATGTGTAAAGCTAACTAGAGGCTGTGAAGATAACACACTCCTATGTGGACAGTGCAATATGGAGCAGTCTCAGTGACTTAACCACTGCTGAGGTTTTTGTAGAAGGGGGGAGGTCAATCAGAGACAGAGATGATGGCAAGGAGGTCACCTACCCAGAGGTATTGCAGTGAGATCTGCACCACACAAGGAGACATAAAAATGCGACTTGAAATTCTGGCTTTAACCTTCAAAAAAATTGTCTCTTATACACTAGCTGGCCCAGGAGTGACCCCAGGGTGCATTCAGACACAAAGGCTTTCACGGGGTGCCATGGCAGAGATGTTATGTTTAGGTGTAAACTCTGCTCCGCCGCGGTCCGGGCAAATGGATCCTGTGGGCAGCAGCAGCTGGAAGGCCACGCACCTTAAGCAGAACATAATCTTAAATGACTTCTCCTCTTTCCCCTTTTCTGTTTTTCTTACAGTGTTAAAAGATGCTTCTTATCCGAGGGAACATGTGTGTAAAGAGATGCATGCTGGAACTGAAACTGCAGGTGTTTTATAGAGGGCACCATCTCGGCTGGCTTGGTGCTAGTTACAGTTTCACCCCTGTGCTCAGTGGTTTTATTTATAAATTATCCTGGAGGGGACAGAGCAGAGAATATCAGCACATATGGTATGTCAAGTCCCCTACTGCTTGGAGACCCCTGAAATGCTTAGGTACAACAGGGCATGCTTAGGGCTCTGAAAATTGTGCCTTTTGTCATTTGAGGCAGGCCCTTAACATTATTTTAATGGAGATTTTTTGAATTTAATTATGCATCTGTTGTATAATACACTTACAATAAATACCTCTAGTTATTGCTCCTTAAAATCCCTTTCTTTCCAATATTGACTGCTCTAATTTACTTTTATGCAAACAGCCTAGTCAGATTTAATAAAATGTCTTAGTAGCATGTTTAATGACATCATTCCCCCTAGGGACAGTTGGGAAAATGACCTTCCATTTTACGAAAGAAGAGGATTAATTTTTATTGTCTGCCCCAGTTAATGCGTGTTTAGACATAAAGGCCCGATCAATATGACAGAGAGTATAGTGATTTTACTCACAGTAGTTTCTAAATGGACATTTCTTACTAATCCATTTTTATAAATCACTTTAAAGGCTTTATTGATCTTTAATTGGGAGTTACACCTAATCACTCCAGAGCAACGCATGGCTAGTTTGAAACATTTTAACTCTTTCCACACAATCCTTTAAAACTCATATCATGAGCACTTTTGCCCTCTCCTCTTCAATACACATTATGTATCATCCTTAACTCCCAAACAAATCTTGCTCAGACCACCACACAACAGATAAATACTAGGGAAATATAAATACTAGGGAAAAGGTTATACCTGAAACCTCAAATAGACAGTATTGCACGTGTGTATAAAAATTTATACCCATGTAGAACAGGGGGGAAAAGGCATATTTCTTTGGAATTGTAAAATACAAACACTCAAAGAAAATATTTACAGTGGAAAATGTTAAGTCAGACTATATGACAGGCTTCTTTACCATCTCTGTATTCACCAAGCTTGTAACCATAATTGTTAACTATTCCTTTTTTTTATTAAAGATCAAGTCATGCTATAAAAGTGAACAAGTATAGAGACGTATGTTTGAACAAAAGTTGAGGTAGAAAATTAGAAGGGCCAAAGCCTGCCTAGAACTTGATTTGATGCTGCTGTAAAAGACAACAAAAAGTGTTTCTACAAATGTGTCAGTGTAGAAAGGAAGACAAGGAGGATAGTCATCTTCTGTTGGATGTAGTGGGAACCAAAGCAGCAACAAATGAGGAAAAGGCTCAGGTGCTTAATGCCTT
The DNA here is from genome assembly GCF_052056855.1 of Sturnus vulgaris. Lineage (NCBI taxonomy): Eukaryota > Metazoa > Chordata > Aves > Passeriformes > Sturnidae > Sturnus > Sturnus vulgaris. Next base: position 35,946,622 of record NC_142248.1, read on the forward strand.
CTTTGCCTCAGTCTTTAATAACATCACCAGTTGTTATCAAGGTGCCCAGCCCCCTAAATTGGAAGACGGAGACAGGGAGCAGAATGAAGCCACCTTAATTCAGTGACTTGCTATGCAACTTAGACCTCCACAAGTCCCTGGGGCCTGATGGGATTTACCCAAAAGAACTGAGGGAGCTGGTGGAAGAGCTTGGCAAGCTACTTCCCATAATTTATCATTGGTCCTGGTCAGCTGGGGAGGTCCCAGGTGACTGAAAGTTCGCAAATGGGATGCTCCCTCTACAAGGAGGGTCAGAAAGAGGATTAGGGAAACTATGGGGTTGTCAGCCTGACCTCAGTTCTGGGGAAGGTCATGGAGCAGACCAGCTTGAGTGCCACAACAAAGTGACCCATCTAGATGAGGAAAAGGCTGTGGATGTTGTCTACTTAGGTTTCTGCAAAGCATTTGACACTGTTTCCCACATGATTCTCCTGGAGGAACTGGTTTCCCTTTCCATGGTGCGGATGAGTGCACTATTCACTGGGCAAAAACTGGCTGTGTGGCTGGTCTCAGAAGGTGGTGGTGGATGGAATTAAGTCTGGCTGGTGTCTGGTCATGTGTGGTCTTCCTAGGAACTCGGTATTGGGGCTACTTCTATTTAACATCCTCACTGATTACTTGGATAAGGGGATAGAGGGTAACCTCAGTCAGTTTGCAGATGACACCAAATTGAGTGGGAGTGTTGATCTGCTGAAGGACAGGAGGGCTCTGCAGAGGGATCTGGACAGGATGGATTGATGGGCCAAAGCCAATGGAGTGAGGTTAAACAAAGCCAAGGTCCTGCCCTTGGGTCACAACAACTCCTGCAGTGCTACAGGCTGGGGACAGAGTGGATGGAAAGGACCTGGGGGTGCTGGTGACAGTGGCTGAACACCAGCCAGTGTGTGCCCAGGTGGCCAAGAAGTCCAATGGCATCTTGGCCTGTGGCAGCAATAGTGTGGCCAGCAGGACCAGGGCAGGGATTGTCCCCCTGTACTCAGCACTGGTGAGGTCACACCTCAAATCCTGCATTCAGTTCTGGGTCTGTGAGTACAGGAAGGACATTGAGGGGCTGGAGCATGTCCAGAGAAGGGCAGTGGAGCTGCTGAAGGGTCTGGAGCACAAGTCCTGTGAGGACTGGCTGAGGGAACTGGGAGTGTTTATTGTGGAAAAACTTTATTGCTCTCTACAATTACCTGAAAGAAGATTGTGGCGAGATGAGTGTCACTCTTCTCCCAAGTGACAGGACAAGAGGAAGTGGCCTCAAATTGTGCCAGAGGAGGTTCACGTTGGACATCAGGAAAAATTTCATCATGGAAAGTCTGTCAATCATTGGAATGGGCTGCCTAGGGAAGTGGTGGATTCACCATCCCTTGAAGTGTTTAAAAAACATGTGGACATGCTACTTGAGACAATGGTTTAAAAGTGAACATGGTCGTGGTGCTGGGTTGACTGTTGAATTTGATCATCCTAAAGGACATTTCCAACCTTAGTAATTCTATAGTTCTATGATTCCATGATTGTGGAGGAAGCTGTGGAAAAAGTTTGGTGAAATTTAGAAACTAATAGGTGGTCTTGAAAGAGTGTATTTTTCATATCGTCCTAAGATTCAGAATGCAACTGTTATTTTGAGTAGTCACTGCTATAGGGTGATGCCTGCGTGTCTCTGTGTGGCTGTATGCAGGTAGCACATGTATACATATAATCTGCTTTACAATATTCTGAACATACCTCAGTATATGCTGAATAAATTAAATTGACTTCACACATTCATTGTTTTTTAAAATTATATTTTTACATCCTTTTGAAAGTTCTAAAAGTTTATTCCCCCTCACCAAAACATTTTTTTGAACCGAACAGTACCTCATGATTTACACAAATACAATAATGTAATTATATGATAATATTTCTACTCAGAGCAGAAAAATACTTTAATCTATTTTTATCATCTAGCATTTTGTGAATGATTTTTAGAAGAACCCTTGCAGTTCTGGAGTAAACAACATTGGATTGGAATTTAATTTATGACTTATTTAGTTACACAAATGGAAAACATTATCATAAAATGTTAAACTTCCGTGGTTAGTGCATTCATATAGATTTCTTGATAATGGCTGAATTAATTTTAAAAATATTTAAGAAAATGTCCTCCTTGACTGAGACTCTCCAAGCCAAGAAAACCCACAAATGCAGTACTTTGCAATCACAGTGTTTACATTAGTATCACATTAGTAATATGAGCCTTTCTCTAGGACACTAAAACACAATCTTGAGAGTAAGAGGAGAATTTGGAAATAAGTATTAAAGTCCTCTGGATAAATTTAATCTGCATAATTGCTATCATTTCTGAATTTTCACTATGATCTCCTATAGAATTTTCTGTTCATCAAGGATCACTATATTAGAACAAAGACTACCACAACATTCTTGCCTAGGGCTTTTGCCTGTAACTGGAACAACCTGGAACTACATTGTTCCCTTAACAAGTTCAAAGACCTTTTCACTGAAAGGCTAATGGATACATCTGTGCAAAACCCAGTAGTGGTGAAGATGGCTTTTAATATTTCAAAACTGCCTCTAAACAAATAATTGTCTACAGTACTCTGCTACTATTTCAGATTAGGTGTAACCATTTCACAGCTTCAAAAGTATATAGTGGCAGAAACTTCTAGAAGCAAGAATAAGTAAAATTACTTTTTGTTCTCATTTCTAGATTTAAATTATTTTTCCTTTCTTTAAAAAAAGTGGAGTGGGAAAAAAAGAGGGATGTGGTGCAGGTGCAACTCCGAAAACCTACTGGAAAGATTCTGCCTTGCAGCATTACATGTGCCCCTTTTAGCTCAGTAAAACCACCACATGCAAGATCCCACTTGTAAAGCTGCAGCTGAAAGAGGAAAAGACACATCACCAGTTTGAAAACAGCAGTAGTCTATATAATAGCTTTTAGCTATGATTCTGATCGTCATTTAGGAATAGATATTTCTGAACATATTTGCTAAGCTAATTTCAGAGGTAAACACTTCTGAGTAGTTTTGGTGTGTTAAATGGAAGAGCTTGAAATATGTCTGATTTCATACTAGAAAAAGGAATGTTTTATGTCTAACTATAAGAATAAATTCCACTCTTTTGCAGAAGACAAGTCCAAATCTGTGCATTTAAGACTGGCAAAAGGTGAGTAGAATTTAAGGAGGATGTGATCTGCAAATATTCTTCTCACTGATTACACATACAGGGGTGGGGATTCCCTGCCTAGAAAGTGAATAAATTCTGGCCAACTTTAGAAATTACTTCAGAATAACCCTGGATGCCTATTGGTCCACCTTCCTTATCAGCAGCCAGCTATTTTGTGGAAAAGAAGGGATTAATCTAATTGATCACTTACACAAGGCCAAGAGTCCTTAGGATTTTACTTTCAGCACAGAGATGGCTTCACATCTATGAAAACTATGGTCAGCACTTAGCTGAAATTAGTGTCTACTGTGGAAGGGGAGTCATAATTGAAGTGATGGGTCACATAGTCCATGCAAGAGGAGAGAATGGAATGGAACCGCCAGTCCAAAACTAACCAAATCTAAGCACTTGGAAAGCTGCTGTAAACATGACTACTAACTGAACTGAAGCTTCTCTGTATATCAGAATCCGCCTTCTTTTGCTTTCTGTGTTATGAGGTGACTATTAATATGACTAGTGACTAGCAGCTGGTTTTTGCTTTCCCTGGACTCTGCCCTGTAAATAACTGTACAGGAATATGATGCTGTAAGGTTTTTTCATTAGTATAACAACACCATGGGGAGTAATAAGAAGTTTGCAACACAACCATTAAATAACGACATATAAAGCAGAAATGCATGTGGCAGCACCTTTGGTCAGTGAAGAAACAATAATGCTGAGGCCCAGGTTGTCTTCCCCTTTGTCAGAGTAACCTTTTAGTTTATGTAACTATGGATTTTGTCCTTAAATTTCTTTGCCACATTTCTTTTAAAATGTGGCAAAAGAAAGTTATATCATCACTATTATGAATGAGTGTCATGTGCTTATTTATTCGGCTTCTCTTCCTGTTACCTTTAGTTTCTGATTGCATCTTTACTCTGGGAATCAAGCAAATTTGGTTGGCTAGGGGTTTTTTCTCCTCCCACAGGTTACACAGAGATCTGACTTACTCCTCAACAAGAATGAGTAACTCAAAAGACTGGGCTAATATTTGTTTGTAAAACAAAGGAAAATATAACATCTAATGTAAAAGATGTAGCAGAGACAGAGAAAGAAAGAAAGAAAGAAAGAAAGAAAGAAAGAAAGAAAGAAAGAAAGAAAGAAAGAAGAAAGAAAGAAAGAAAGAAAAGAAAGAAAGAAAGAAAGAAAGAAAGAAAGAAAGTAAGAAAGAAAGAAAGAAAGAAAGAAAGAAAGAAAGAAAGAAAGAAAGAAAGAAAGAAAGAAAGAAAGAAAGAAAGAAAGAAGAAAGAAAGAAAGAAAGAAAGGAAGGAAGAAAGAAAGGAAGAAAGGAAGAAAGGAAGAAAGGAAAGGAAGAAGAAGGAAGGAAGGAAGGAAGGAAGGAAGGAAGGAAGGAAGGGAAGGAAGGAAGGAAGGAAGGAAGGAAGGAAGGAAGAAGGAAGGAAGGAAGGAAGGAAGGAAGGAAGGAAGGAAGAAAGAAAGAAAGAAAGAAAGAAAGAAAGAAAGAAAAGAAAGAAAGGAAAGAAAGAAAGAAAGAAAGAAAGAATGAAAGAAAGAATAGAAAGAAAGAAAGAAAGAAAGAAAGAAAAGAAAGAAAGAAAAGAAAGAAAGAAAGAAAGAAAGAAAGAAAGAAAGAAAGAAAGAAGAAAGAAAGAGAGAGATAAATTGTGTATATGTGCACATACACAGAGTGGTTTTCATGCTGATGAGCAAATACTGGAATAAGAAGTATTTTGATCAGAAATTGTCATTCTGTGGGATTCAGAAAGCACAGTTATGTCATTAGGTAACAATCTATAATTAACTCATTCAAGTATCTGTGAAGGACATGGCTGAGCCAAGGACAGGAACAGCTATTCCACCCACATGTTCGAATGAAAGCAAACAAAAGTTCTTGCTGTCTGTCACCCTACTCAGAAGCTCACAGAAGCTGGTTGATATGGGGTTATTATTCTGGATGTTATTTCTCGCTAGAAAGACTCTCTGAAAAAAACCTTTGTTTCCCTGCACAGAAACCACTGTATTTTAAAAGAAAATATGCAAGTTTAATAACTGGACAGCAAAATTGACATTTAAAATGAACAAAAATCAAATTGGTCTTCAAAAAAATCTTAATTTTGTATAGTTTTAAGTGTGTGAGAGAAGTGAAACGCTTTGGCAGTTCTACTTTTTACCTCCTGACATGGCAGTTAAAAGAGAACAGCAGAGTTGGTTGGCAACCATCCTATTATTAACCACTTCAACAGTAGCAAGATCTCAGTATTGCTTTATACTCTTTGTTAGAATACATGTCTTAAAACATGGTCAGGAGATGGAAGAAATGACAGAGAGACGGCTTTGAAAAATATGCACATTATACAGGTGTATTAAATGGATACAATGAAACATTAATCATGCTTTCCATCTCCAGCTGGTTTTTAATCATCACAAATTTATGAGGCTCTTTGTAGAGTTCTGCAATTTTGACAAAAATATTTTATTTTCTTAAAATGCTTTTCTCTGAAGCATTCCAAAGTTTATTTTTATTAAAATAAAAAAGTTATTGTTTCAAGATTATTAACATAATTCTTTTATTATATGTATAGAGGTAGATCCTAATTGGCCATTAAATTCAAATAAATCATTGAAGATTTACACTGATATGACTGAAAGAAAAATTTGGCTCATGGTTCTCAGTTATTACTCCCACAGCCTCACTGACTTACAGTAGGGGTGTAAATGAGAACATAATTTAGCCCAAGTTATGTAGTTTGGGTACTAATTCGCCAAGGATAAATTTTTATTTGAGGGAAGTTTATTCTAAGTTACTCTCACTAGTCCATGATGTGATATATGTGATGTGGGAAAGGAAGAGGGAGAAGGGGAAAAAGCAGAAAAAAAGGAAGCAAGCAGAGAAGAGGGCAAGCAAAGGAGAAAGTAGAAGGCAAGGCAAGGTGCAAAAGAGAAAGAAGCAGAGAAAGCAAAAGAAAGGGAAGGGAAGGGAAGGGAAGGGAAGGGAAGGGAAGGGAAGGGAAGGGAAGGGAAGGGAAGGGAAGGGAAGGGAAGGGAAGGGAAGGGAAGGGAAGGGAAGGGAAGGGAAGGGAAGGGAAGGGAAGGGAAGGGAAGGGAAGGGAAGGGAAGGGAAGGGAAGGGAAGGGAAGGGAAGGGAAGGGAAGGGAAGGGAAGGGAAGGGAAGGGAAGGGAAGGGAAGGGAAGGGAAGGGAAGGGAAGGGAAGGGAAGGGAAGGGAAGGGAAGGGAAGGGAAGGGAAGGGAAGGGAAGGGAGGAAGGAAGGAAGGAAGGAAGGAAGGAAGGAAGGAAGGAAGGAAGGAAGGAAGGAAGGAAGGAAGGAAGGAAGGAAGGAAGGAAGGAAGGAAGGAAGGAAGGAAGGAAGGAAGGAAGGAAGGAAGGAAGGAAGGAAGGAAGGAAGGAAGGAAGGAAGGAAGGAAGGAAGGAAGGAAGGAAGGAAGGAAGGAAGGAAGGAAGGAAGGAAGGAAGGAAGGAAGGAAGGAAGGAAGGAAGGAAGGAAGGAAGGAAGGAAGGGAAAGATTCTTCCAACAAAGATCTCTAATATTAGTTAAAAGAACAATTTGACTGTAAACTTTAATTCATCTACTAAATGTCAAGCACTACTGGATACACCAGCAGTTTCCCTGGCCCTCCTTGCTATTAATATATGCTTAGCTGCAGTAAAAATTAGAAGGTCTGTAATAATACCCTTCCAAAAACACTTGAGATGAAAATTTTGGTTTTAAATTTACTGAGAACTCTATTACTGTAGTAACAAGTTATATAAAAGGCAAACGTTAGGAGAGAAGCTTTTCATTTAGACCAGCTTATTTCTGATATTATATGTATTCTACCTTTTTTCATAAGTGTTAGAGTCATTGAATTTGACCAGTATGCTAAAGAACTGCTAAAGAACACATTACCATGGGGTTTCTTTTATTTTAAAACCATTTAATTTCCTTAATACCCAGAATCTTTGTGCAACACTCACCATAACATTTGTCACATCGCTGCTTTGTCAAACATGAACCAAACAGTTCTATGGGGAACTTGCTCTGAGATGTATACATGCAACCCTGGACAGCTTCGTTCCTTTCTGAAAATGTAATTGAAAGTAATTTAAATTATTCTACATACATTGCATATTCCTGTCCAAAAATGTCATTGTAGGCTTTGAGGCACAAAGGAGAAAGCCTTTTGTGTACATGTGTTTCAGGGGAGAGACAAGCTGTGAGGGAGCAGCTTGAAGTTAAAGAAAGACGAATAACAGACGACATTTTGTCTCAGTAAGGAAAGAATTTTTAACCTAGTTTCCTCATGCAGAGAACTCTTTCATTTGGGTAAGTAGACTCCCAGTTCCTCATCTAAAACTGTCAAGGCATTAAAAACAAACAAACAAACAAAAAAAAAAAAAACAAAATCAAAAAACAAAAACAAAAAAGAGCAATGAATGATATAGATATTTCTTTTACAAACAAATACAAAAAATAATGTTGTTATTATTGAATTTTCAAAAGGGAGAGGAGAGGAGAGGAGAGGAGAGGAGAGGAGAGGAGAGGAGAGGAGAGGAGAGGAGAGGAGAGGAGAGGAGAGGAGAGGAGAGGAGAGGAGAGGAGAGGAGAGGAGAGGAGAGGAGAGGAGAGGAGAGGAGAGGAGAGGAGAGGAGAGGAGAGGAGAGGAGAGGAGAGGAGAGGAGAGGAGAGGAGAGGAGAGGAGAGGAGAGGAGAGGAGAGGGGGAAGGGAAGGGGAAGAGGGAAGGAGAAGGGGAAGGGGAAGAGGGAAGATTTAAAATTCTTTCTTGTAAAGCTACACATTTCAAAATCGACTTTACTCATGCAGGTATAGCACCTAACTACAATGAAACTTATGTGAGGGAACTCTTATGGGATTTGACCTTGATTGCTTTCTCTTTCTTTTTTTTTTTTTTTTTTTATTCTTTTCATTTTCAAGTAGTCTTTTGAGGTTTGAAAATACAACCCTGAAGATATGTTCCAGTTTAACAATATCCCTGATACAAAACGGTGGTTTTGTGTTAGTTGCATTTCACTATTTCTGTTATATGTCATTATACAACAAAACTCCTTTCAACATTAAGGGCAAAATGATTTTCCTCAAGTAATATTTGCTAATATTGAATTAATTCTCAGAATGTCTCCAGGTTCTTTACAAATCTTACCATCTTTCTGCAACACTATAATTTCAGAGGGCCTTCAAGTGCTGCTACCTCTTGGAGTAACTTGACAACTGTTACACAGAGAATTGCAGTCTGAGTTGTCCAAGGTTACAGAAGTCCAGCTCACCCATTATATTAATTTTTTTTTAATGTCATATAAAGGAAGAATGCTAGTAGAAACTGGTCAATTTTGCCTACTTATTACTGAAGTAGCTTAGCTAAGGGGTCCTTGAGGTACCTGGTGAAGTCTGAAGTTGGCATGACAACAAGCGCAGAGTGCCTAGAAATATGAGAAAATGTATACAGCTCAAATCATCAGAATGTATTTTGTTTCGTTCACTTTAATGACATGGATGTGAGGGGTTCTTCTGCACAGTATTTGTCTGCCAGTTGCTGAGGAAAGCTATGAGATGATAGCCTGGAAGAAATGAGCTTTACCAATAGAACTGTTGCCAATCATACCAGTACCTAAGGCCACATCATTCACCATGGAACTGCTGATTTCCCCCAATATCCTCACTAGGTGGGCTGAAACCAAATGGCATTGCTATGTCCATGGGCTTCAAATAAATCTTCAGCTATTATCTTTTTCCATCCACCCCAATCTAACATTCTGCTTTTCCAGCACACTGCCTTTCTCTCTATCTCTGTCTAAAAAGAGCCTATATTGATGGGGCCAGGCAAATTCGCATTTTGTATCACTTCTGAGAATTGTAAATAGAGATGCAAGTGCTCACAGTTCATTAAACTGGCTGATCTTGGTAAAAGTTTGCCAATTTTCTCTGTGCTTAAGAACCTCTGTTGTGCTTATGCAATTTGGCAGAAGCTCAACACCTAACAAAAGTATGCATTGGAAAGCGAAGCTGAAATTTCTGCTATTTCTAATATTTATTCATAATTCCTATTTTTATCTTGTCTTTTCTTAAAAAAATAGGCTACAATAACAGCAGTTACTCCAGAAAAATTAAACTATTTTTAAACTATTTTTTATATTTTTGTTTAACAAAACATTTAATTCTAGACATTATAGCTGGTTGATATATTGTGTTTAGTTGGACTTTCCTGGAAAACGGAAAAAAAGTTGCTTACTTATTTCTGAATCATGGAAATATTCCTGCAAACTTTCACATTAATTATTAACTGAAATTTACCTCAAAACTGATTGAAGATGTCGGAAATAAATATGTCTCCTATAAAAAGGTTTTCATATCAATTTTTACTCTTTATTTTCATTATGGCACACATATAATAAATAGAATATCACCCAAAAAAAGGAAAAAAATTCAGCTTTTTGTGCTGAAGCAAGGTGGTTTGTTTCTCTTTCAAATAAAAGTTTCTAAGGTTGGGGATTTTTTGCTTGTTTGTGGGAGGAGGGGTGTTGTTATTGTTTTTGGTTTGTTTTTTTGTGATAAAAGTTTGCAGTTTTCCAATCAGCTTTAAATGTCATCTCATCTGAGAGTCTGACTAGCAGGGACTTCCTCATAAAAGGCTCAATACTGCTAAAGAGAAAATAAATAAATGAAAACTTTCCGCCTAAGCTTAATTCTTTGTATCTTGAAAGATTCCTAGGCTATTTTATTTTTTGTGCTTTCATAAAGTGTTAAGAGGTATTTCTCACAGTGATTGATACAAAGAGAAGCCAGCAATAATTTGACATGAAGCCTCAGACTACACTTGTTTGATTCTGCAACAGCAAACAAGAATTTTATTAACATCTTATCCCTTCCTGGCCCCAAGATAGCCTCTTATCAACACAACACAACAAAACAACGTCACAAAAGAGATTAGGACAGAAAGGGATATAAAAAAGTACTATATCATTTGAAATGGCAAGGGACTGAAGGTTACAGTTCCTTTATGGAGAATCCAATACATATTTATTATTTTTTTATATTTTAAAAAAGTCACAAATCTCTTGCCAAAATTATGCCTTTTCCTTCCCTATTAAGTCCTTTCACATCATTTGCAGCACAATTCCTCCCTAGGCTACACTATAGTATGTCATTCTAAAGTAGAATTGAAAAAATAACTGGTATAATGGCCATAACCTTGAAAACGGTATTCCCGAATATATAAAAAGGAAAGAAATTACCAAAAATATGGAGCCCAAATAAATTCTTGACTGCCATTGCAATTACTTTTCTTGAGGGAAAAGAAAACTTTTCAGGTGAACTGAGTTAGGAACCCACATCATGCAGCTTCAACTCCTCTTCTGTTTATTGGTGAAGTTTATTTTTTGTCTTAGTGCTTCCTTCCCACTAAACAATGCCTCCCCCTTCACTGCTGACATGGGCTGGGAAGAGCAGACCTAATGAGCAGGGCAGGTTTCATTCTCAAGGATCCTAAGACTCAAATTTTCTCACCACATAGCCTTGATTCATTTTACAGTGTCCTGGGAGGGGGGCTATTTCTTCTTTGTTTTCCACATAATTTTCAGTTCATGTACTTAGCACAACAAAAGATTAGTATTTTAACCCTGCTAACAACATCTAAATTTTTCAGTTTCACAGGAAAACTTAAATGCAGTGTAGTCTGGCTCCTGGGGTCTCAGCTGATGCTTAATAGCATTGTTTTCATGTCCCTTTTGATAACTGCATCCTGGACATCACATGATCCGTCTGTATGTACACACAGGGGCTGTGGAAGGTCGTTCTGGGGAAAGGATGTGCAGGTGTAAGTCAGATAGAGCAGTGGCACGGGCTGCAGCACCACAGGGACAGCCAGGTCAGCTTCCAGCTCTCTTGGCAGGAGAGCTGGGCCCTGCTGAGATTCATGGTGCCCTCACTGAATCAAGCTGGCTTCACTCAAGTGCAATTCTGTCCACACTACCTTTCAAACCCATTTCATTTTGCATTTTCCAAAGGCGGATTTTGGCCCTGCGGACCACAACAATCTGTCATGTCACTTACCAGCAGCAGTACATAAACAGAATTGGAGTGCTAAATATTCCCATTGAGAAAACAGAGAAATATGTGAATGCAAAAGAAGAAAAATAAAAACCTAATTAATTGCAGTACTTTCTTTCTGTCCCAGCTATTCAAAGTACTGTTTTCAATGCACATTGGTCTTTAACAGAACCCAGCTCTCCTCCCTACACAAGCAAAACACATATGACTTTTTAAATCATTTATTTGTTTGCTTCAATGAAAATTTTGTGGACCTTTTGTGATGTCTTGTAAGTTAACAAAATAAAGTTATTTTTTTAAGTTCTGAAATACACCAAAAAAATTGTAACCACTGATTTAATTGGATTTAAATGTACTTAATGTCCAACTTTTGATTATTTCTAAATTTTCTTGAAGAATTATTTTTAAACTGATGGTTTCAATACTAGATACAATGTAAGTGGGGTAAGATATATCATGAAATAGGGTGAATTTAAGATAGACCAGATACAAGAACATTTGATTTTGATTTTGATTTTGATTCTTACTACTGGGTTAATAAATTAGATTTAGGGTAGATACAGAATAGATATTAGGAAAAAATTCTTTACTGTGGGGGTGGTGAGGCACTGGCACAGCTTGCCCAGAGAAGCTGTGGATGCCTCATCCCTGGAGGTGTTCAAAACCAGTTTGGATGGGGCTTTGAGGAACCTGGTCTGGTGGATGTTGTTGCTGCCCTTGACAGGGGGTGGAATTGCAGGGTCTTTAAGGTCCCTTAAACCCAAACCTTTTTATTTTTTTATTATTCTACATGCCACTTACATTTTTGCCTCAGTAGTGTAGTTGCAGGTGCTGCAGAATTTGGTGCAAAAACAGAAGAGGGCTGGTGAATGACAAGATACATGACCATTTATCTTTGAGCACCACCTACTAAAACAGTTTAACTTCTCTTGCAAGCTTTTCACATAGGTCAACATAACCTCTTACCTTCCTCACTCAATTCTTTGGAACATTGCTGATACCGTTGTGGGCACATTAACACCGTGAGAAAATTGCTGAAGTGAGTTTAAGATATACCAAGCTTAATTTTAAGGGATGCTCACGTAATATCCAGAATTCTTGATAGGATTTTTGAAACACAGTAAAGTGCAATATAGTTTCAGCCTGGTTTCACTTTATATTTTACATTCACTTTAATCAGAAATGAAAGCTAAGACTGGAAACAGGGGTAGAAAAATGTTCAGGAACTTAAAATGGCAGAACTTTTCATGGCTCTGTTTAATACTGAGAGACAATAGCTTACATTATGCAAAATTACACTGCTTAAGTCAAAGCTCGGTTTGCATTTTTAGGACCATAAAAAATCCCAGTGTGAAACCACAAACTTCTGTCTTTTCTTTTTTTTTTTTTTCTTTCTTGTAACTTAAAAAATATCCAAGTGATTTAAACCATATTCTGTAAAAACAAGTTTCTCCCATTCCAAGACCTCGTGTGCCAAGTTTCAGCACACAGAAAATTTTTATAGGCTGAGATATTAACCTCTCCAAACAGGAGCATGTAATGGAAACTCTGTTAATCCCTTGACTATTGGGGCGTAATGAGGCATTAACCTACTAGCTCTCAGAAGTGAAAGGGTCCAGTTTCTGACCTCAGTTATAGCAATCCACATTGAGAGGAACTCCTTTATTTTCAAGTACTTTATGCTCTCTCAAAAAATTGTTTTCTTTTCCAAAACCACTGTTCCTGGGAGAGAAGCTCTGCAAATAAGAAAACTCAGATTTATGAGCTATAGTGTGTTCCTGAAGGTAATTTAAAAGCTGTAGATAATTGTGATTGCATAGTTCAGTTTGATGGAATCATACACACTTCAAGATTATGTACTAGCTGTGTTTGCAAAGGGGTAGCTGTCTCATTAGATTTGAGATATTTAACACTATAGAGAAAATCCTAAATCCACTGGAAAAATATTACTGTCTCATCTAATCTCTAACATTTTTCTATAACTTTGAATGAAATTCATCATTAGAGAAAATATTTGCCAGTTCATAATCTAATAACGCCCCATTAAAATACAAGATTCCTGCTTCTAATTTTTTTTCAGTCTAGACTCTGATTTCAGCAGCATAAGAACATTTCAGTGTAACAGGTCTTAAAGGTAAATAACTTCTGGAAACAGTTCAGTATGAAATATTATGGGATTTAAAACTTATTATGTGATTATCAACTCAGTGACACTAGACTGATGGGATCACTGTAGAATGTCAAATGTAAGAATAAAGGATAATTAATTCAATAAATGGTAATGTATTTAGCACATACAATTACCAACACACTCTAGGGCAAAAGTTTAAATGCTTGATATGTATGTCATACATATGTCACCCATTTATTCCTGAGCACAGAGGTTACCCCTGTGCTGCAATCAGGAGATGTCTCTGGTACAGACAGAGGCACCTGCTGTCACCTCAGCTCAGCTCCCTCAGGTAACAGGCAAGCAAAGACATGACAGCAGAGGTTTCAACTTCACGAGCAAGAACCTGCTCCACCCAGAAGCAGTGAAGAGTCCACAGTGAAACTCACACCAGCACACGGTGCAGTAAGAGTGGGTCCCTCAGTGGAGTAGCTGAATTAGATATGGGATCTTCAGGGAGGTGAGGAATAAATGCCTATCTCATGTCCATCACTCACCAGAGAACCTCCATCTGCCTGAGTCTTTAGAGAAACCAGATTCCTCCCTTGGTCATTCATTTTTGGGAAAAAAAAAATTTTGGAAAGCAAGTATCCTCGTAACTGTTAACTGCATAGGTAATGTGAACGACATCATAAAATGCCATTAAAGATTAAATTAGTTTGGTTCACTAGTTGTCACAAAAGACAACTCGTTCCAGCCTCACTTTGAACATTTTGCACCCACAAGGATAAAAGTCTTGAAGGGTTCTGGCTTTTTTGGAAACATTCAGAGCCTTATAGCTCTAAACATATAGAATTACTTAGTATGTTGTATTTGTACAGAATATATAATAGTCCAGTGTACATTTATATTGTATAGTATGTGGTGTTATATATGACACCTACTGCTTGTTTATTTCAAACAAAAACTATCACAGAGAAAGGAGACAGACATTCTCTGTTTCAAACTTTGTTTAAAATTTTCTCACATGCATAAAAAGTTATTCTTTCAAAACAAACTCTTTTCTGCAGACAATATTGGTTTTGTGAATCAGACATTTCTGATTAAACAGTGTTCATTAAAATAAAATTCTTAGCAAGTCACAATGCTAACCCAAAAATCCTTTCGGTCAGATGACACTGTAATGCTTTATGAGGAATTTGGACACTGGATCTTCCATTATTTTTACTAAGAATAATGGCAGGCAACCTCTGCAATGAATTCCATTTCAAGGTATGTTGATATAGATATGCAACTTCAGTAACAACTTGAAACTAGACATTTAAGCAAGTGAATAACTTATTTGGACAGGAAGAAGAATAAATAAAAGAAAAAAGAAAAAAAGAAAAAAAGCCCATTCAAACTTTTGAAACAAAAAAACCTTTTGAACATTTATTGCCTTGCCCACATTGCCTTCCATCGCTGACCATCTCAGGTATGAGTTATGCACTAAGAATCATGAGGTTATAGAATCATGGAATCATTTAGGTTGGAAAAGACTTTTAAGGTCACTGAGTTGAACTGTTAACCTGGCACTGTCAAGTTTACCATCAAACCTTGTCCCTAAGGGCCACATCTCCATGTCTTTTCAATACCTCCAGGGATGGTGACTCAACCACTTAGTTCCCTGAGCAGGCTGTTCCAATGTCTGATCATTGTTTCAGTGAGATTTTTTTCCTAATATCCAATCTAAACCTCCTCTGGTGCAATTTGAGTCTGTTTCCTCTCACTGCATCACTTGTTACTTGTGAGAAGAGAATTACCCCCCCCACCACCACTACGACCTCCTTTCAGGTAGTTGTAGAGAGTGAGAAGGTCCCCCCTTGACCTCCTTCTCCTCAGGCTATCCAGCCCCAGCTCCCTCAGCCACTCCTCATAAGACTTGTGCTCCAGACCCTTCATCAGCTTTGTTACTTTTTTTGGACACAAGTTCAGACCTACAAAAATGCCAGTTTTGCTGAGTTTCTGCTGCAATTTTAATACAAGTAGCTGCGTACTATAAACAAAGGTATGAAGCTAGGTGAGAGCTCTGTGAATTCTCTTTCAGGATTTAGCTCTCCAAGTTCAATTTTGTACCCCTAAATCCTGCAAAGTCCTTTCTCTGTGACCAAAGAGCATTGTAGCATACCAGGGAAATTTGTCATCTAATTCTCGCAGCAAGCCTCCAAACCCACACACCCACTTCCTTTCCATGGAAAAAGGGCTGTTGGATGAAGGATGGTACATGCCAGGTTTTGATCCTATAATGGAGACACGATATGACAGCTGAGTGGGGAAGTTCTCAGTGTGTGCCCGTTTTGAATATGTGTGAGCCTGAGGCTCAAACCCTGCGGACAGCCTTAAAGAGGGGTCACATCATACCAACTCTCAGGGGAAAAGCCTGTTTCCCAGTATTTTCATGCAGCAGCTGGCACATTTGGGGCACTACTGTAAAATAAATAATAATCTTTCTTAAACTGAGGTTGACACCCTGCTCCAAGCTCAAACTATTAAGCACTTTGCTTTGCTTTTGCCTCAGAGGCAGAAATAAAGAGTGACATATCCCACATGGCTAAAATTCCTCGGCCTTTCTCTCTGTCACATAAACATTATTAAAAACATGTAAACTTGGGATTTTTTTGCTGCTGTTGTTTTGGTATTCACATTGTTATTTTGTTTGTTTCCTTATTCTACTCCAACCCATTGTTTTCACTTATTACCCATGCTACGAACAATAACCGATGAAGCAGCAAAAGCCCTGTGCAATTGTTTGGGGAGCAGCAGTAGTCCTGTCGTGTTGTCTGGATTTCAGCCCAGAGTACCAGTTCAGCATGCAAGGCTACCAGAAACAGGCTGCAATAGCTCAGATCTGCCTCTCTCACCTAGAAAGATTAGGGAAACTCATAGTTAAAAAGGACCATGTGCAGGGAAACTCCTAGTGCAGATGCAAGTCCCCTCCAGCAGGAGCTCAGAGCTGAGCTGAAAACAGCACGTGGCTCCCGAGCACAGTGTGCTCTTCCAGGACTTGTGTGGATGTATAGAACACAACTTTTGAAAGCACATACTTCTACAACTGTCTATAGCAAAGCTCAAAACATCCATTTTATTCTGAAAATTATCACTCCAATACAAAAAAAAAAAAGGGTTATTGTTCTTATTAATGTTGTTGCTACATCCAAATTTAAGCAGTAATAAAAAGACACCAGTTCCAAGTTCTAACTGCCTAAAGCTTATCCCCAGAGACAGTGAACAATCTTTAAAACTGTGACTTGGGCAGCCAGCTTTCTCTCAGTAATTATTTTCCATTATTTTACTCTGGGGTATGGCACATCAGCTTTCCAAAATCATTATCACACAAATACATTTTGCCATAAGCAGACAAGATCTTCACATTAAAATCTGCAACCCATTTCATAGAAACATAAATATATTTACTGTACAGTAACTTGCAAATCTTTGTTTAAAAATTTCACAATGTTATTTGAGAATGTTGCTAATAAAATGCTCATGCTAATCAAAATAGGATGGACTTAAAATAAGGGTAAAATTATTCCGACAATTTTTACTCATCCAGAGTGAACAATGCACTCTTTATTTCAGAAGAGTTTTAAAAGAAGATCTAAAGTACACAATAAATTCAACATCCTAATTTGAATATCAAAATAAAGAAACAAATCTGCAAAATAAAACATTTCCTTTCTCTGAAGCAAGAAGTATCTGCAGTGATGATACAAGAACCTGCAGAAAAAGATACGTTGATTAGATTAGATAAGCATAAACAGCAACAGAGATCAAACTTGAAACCAGCATGCATATCAGTTATGGAGAGCTATTTTTATCATCTTTGATTTATACTCAGTGATGAGACTCAATTATGAGAAGCAGAAATATCAATTAAGTAGGAGAAAAGTTTTATTAATGGGACAATAATGTTTTTCTTGCTGCTTGAGTTGTCCGTTTGTTTCTAGCCAGACTAAAGCATCCTTGAATTTTACAGAGAAATTAGGAGCTCTAAATTACTTTCCTCTGACAGTGAACTGACACACTGCTGAGTTCTCAGTGCTGTTTCTGCAAGGGGTCCATTAGTGTTCATTCACAACCTCTCCCCCCTTTGCCATCCTGGATCACTCCTCGCAGCGAATTTGCAACTCTCACCCCAGGGCATCTCACCCAGGTCTGCTGCCCCCGTACATGGGAACACCGAGCTGGAAACTCCACCAAGAAGTGCAGCCATAAATATATTCTAGCTATAAAGAATGCAGCATTGCAAGGTTTGGTTGGTTTTTTCTGTCTTTTTTTCCCAGTTTTACATCTTAGACAGCTTACGCTTCAACTCTCAAAACAGATTTTATCTTAATAAAGGCTTGTATTACTATTATTCACCTGTCATTACATGGCATTAGACAATTCAGTAGTATAGCCCAATTTTCAGAGTGAGGAACATTCCCATTTGCTTTCAAATGGGAATGGGAAGACAACACAAACAAAACATTTCATTAACATATAGAGATGCAGCTTTATTTATTAAAAAAAAAAAATTGCCAAGACTGCCACCTACACCTAAGAAACTTTTCTATGAAAACTCACTGGCATGAGTAAAAAGAAAAAAAAATCTATGGGCATGAAACAGTCTTCAGTCACAGTTTGATTGCCAGGCGATTGACAAAATAATTTGTACCCGTCGATTTTCATGAAGGAAATTTTTACAATGGATTTGCCAAGCAGATTTTTAATTTTAATCAGTAATGAAAAAATGACAACATGGATCACAACAAGACATCAGCCGTTAAATGGGCTTTCGCGATTGCTGTCAGGACGACTCCATTAGACAGCCATACCTTTGTGGGCATCAATCACGCTCTTCAAACTCTTGTACATCTTCGAGATTTAATTAGACATTTAAGTTCTTTACTAGCAATTTGCAAAACTGTCACTTACTAAAAGTGCAAGACACCAAAAAAAATTTTTAAGAGCCGAGAGCGAGATTTCTTTTGAGCCCTGAGAGACGGTTTCTGTGATTCCTGGGAGCAGTTTGAAAGCCACCGGTTCCCTGGGCTGTGTGTGACCGATTGCTCCGCAGGCTGTGCGCTGCCGCAGGCGGAGCGGAGCGGAGCAGCGCCGGAGCGCTGTGCCCAGCCCGGGAGCGCTGTGCCCGCCCTGGGAGAGCTGTGCCCATGCGGGGAGCGCTGTGCCCGCCCTGGGAGAGCTGTGCCCATGCGGGGAGCGCTGTGCCCATCCGGAGAGCGCTGTGCCCGGCCGAGGAGCGCTGTGCCCATGCGAGGAGCGCTGTGCCTATGCGGGGAGCGCTGTGCCCGGCCGAGGAGCGCTGTGCCCGGTCGAGGAGCGCGGTGCCCGGCCGGGGAGCCCTCCCCGGGCACGGCCGCTCCGTGCGAGCTGATCCTCTCCGTCCCCTGGCACTCAGGTGCGCCAGAAAACACTGCTCAGCTTTCCGGGAAACTGCTGTGTCCGGCTTGGAAAAAGCTAGAGAATGACGTTTTTCTGAGCAGTGTACAAAGTGAACCCCTCGTGTCGTTCACAACCGAGGTGTGCTCTGGGACGCCGAGCCCGCAAAGGGGGTACCTGCCCAGAGCGCAGGTCCTTGCCCAGACTTCGGTGCCTCGGGGGAAACTGCATTACTGGGACCGGCTTTTCTGTTTGCCAGGACATTTCTGAAACAGAAACGGAACTTCTACAGTGCCCTTTTAGTTTGTTAGTGTGGGATCTTTGTCCGCTTTTTGCCAAACAGGTCTTCCCAGATGTTGTGATGGGGGGTGATATTCTCCATGAGAAGTAAAAGCATCAGTTAAAAAAGTTTTAGGTTTTGTTAATTATCTCCTTCAGATTCCCAAAAGCAAAAGCTGTAGTCTCCTTTAAATGAGCTTTGGCATGCTACATAGCATTAGATCAATAAATATAAAAGGTGAATTGTGAAAATGCTGTTAGTCATCAGTAAAAAATTTGCCCTAGGCAAAGATGTACAGTATAGAGTTATTTTCAGGCTAAAGTTTTTTTAATGGGATTTTTTTTCCTCTTTGGTGGTGAAACAAGGGGGCAGGGAAGCTCAGTTTTCCTACAGATCTTCATCACAATGAGGGAGTGCATCAAACTTCAGCCATTTAGCACATAGAGCTTTTTATTAGTCACCGGTCTGAACTGATACAGGAACATTTTTGCATTTTGCAATTATGCCCTCACAAAGATTACCTGTTCTCACCTGCATAAACTCCTTGTTGCTTTACTGGGGGAGACAGATTACTCTATGTCTTATTATTCAGGCAAAATTAGCTCCTTGCATTCCCAGGCAACCACAATCATTGTCATGGCAATTTTCATGACTCTCCTGGGTAAATATAGTACCCGTTCACATCAGTGAGAGGGTGAGCTGTGGCAGGGTGACAAGATAGAGGCAGTCATATATTTAGGAGCATTAGGCTGGTGAATGAGGTGTCAGCCCTGCACAGAGGAGGGCAGCCTGGGCAGAGCCACTGCTGGCTGAGCTTCAACCTGGTCTTCATGTGCTGGGGCTGCAGAGAACAGTGAGGAATGCAGGCTTGTGTGAGGCTCTCTCTGACCTCCCAAGCTTCATGAAGCACTCCTGCATCTGCAGCATCCCTAGGAACATCAGCAGAGCATGGCAGCAGCAGAGGCAGGGTGACAGGCATCAGGAAAATCAAAGGAGACGTTTGAGCTCAGGGGGAGGAAGTCAGGGAGTTTCTCAAAGTGCTCAAGGGGACATGCCGCCCACACCAGTCATCCTGGCCAGAGGAGCAGCAAGCAAAGAGAGCAGGGAGGAGAAAAACAAGTCCTCTCTCCCTCAGAAAATTAATTGGAAAGAAGGTGCCAGGAGATTCTGCTTTGTGCTGCCTTACTTTGCAGCTGGCACAAACACATGCCTGGTCAGCAGGTACACATGGCAAATCAAGGAAAACCAAGAGTATGTTACCTGCAGTAACTTTGCAGTTTTGTGGTACCCATCAGTTCTTCATGGTACTACCATCAAATCCCTTCGATTAATCATTAGTACCTCAGCATTTCTGAGCTAGAGAGCCCAGGGGTGGCATTTGCATCATGGACCTGCATTTGCACTGACACACATTCAATCAGACCTACCACAGAAATTATCAGCAACATAGCAACAAAACACTGTAGCACTTTTCATCTTCCATGAGCTTCCAAACTTCATAGCTAATTAACCTTTACATTGCAGCTATGAGTCAGGTGTTTGGTAATAGTATCGATATAAATGACTTTTCAAACGAGATACTGAGACTAACAAGAGACATGGTGCCAGAGACCAGCGATCAAGTGCTAAACTCCAAAGTTTGACTCCATCTCACTACCAGTTTTTTAAACTACTTTATCTTAAGAAGATGCAGGCTCTGTAAATAAATATGTGCATGCATATGCGTACATATGAGGTCTTTTTTTTCCTCCTTTTGGATATACTTGCACAACACTGACATATGTATTGTAAAATGTAGTATTCTTCATAATAAAACTCTGCTTTCTTCAAAAGCAAGGTCCTATTTAAGAGGCTTTTTCCATTTTGGAGAGACAGGGGCTGCAGGACTGAGAGGACAAGGAGTGGAAAGGAGCATGGCCACGCAGCTGGCATGAGCAGCCAGAGGACTGTTCTGCCCTGGGGCAGTGCACAGCAATGGCCCTGCTGCCCATCTGCAGTGACCTGTGCTGAAAGGACCCACGTGCCAGTGAATCAAGAATTATCTCCCAGCAGCAGCACTGGGATAATTAAACCACCCTAAGCCCTAATGCCTTCCAGCAGTGCTACTTCAGGAGTGTGCTTGCTCCTCTCCCAACACACTGCAGGCCTCTGCACAGTATTTTTCTGACTAATAAACCTAATGATGGAAAAGACCAATGAGGTCACCTAGTCCATCCTTCCCCTTGGCAGTACTTTCAATTTCCTTATTCAAGTGCTGCTTAAAAAAGGCTTCCACTGACTCCATGGGTGGTTCACCTCTGTAAGGCATAGACAAAGTCCATGGAATTTGGCAGTAAAGCACATTGATAAGAGGATGCAGACAGCAAAGCCTTTCTCTTTGATGCCAGGCCAACAGGTTTCAGTGCAGAGGCCCCAGGAACACACCATGAATCAACCATTTATCACTGGCCAGAGGCTTTGGAGAAGGGTTCCCAGCTGCCACAAGCATCCTGCTCCTGGCCCCACCGTCAGCCCCATGAGCCACTCAGGCAGTGAGCTGAGAGCCAGGGCAGCCTCCCCATTCTCCCAAACTGATGAGCTGCCCAAGGCCTCATCTTCCAGCCTGCAGAATTCACCAGCAGTTTACACTTTTGGCTCTTCAGAACTGTGCATTCTGTCTTACCCTGCAGCATGAGTCAGAAGTCTCTTTCAATGCCCCATATGAATTTATAGATTCTCCTCTACTTACATCCTGTCCTTCCAGCTTTGGGCACCTCAACATTCCCCATGTCTTCAATGTTCTACAGCTGATTAGTTCAGCCAGCAATGAGGGAGACCTGAAGGAAGAAAAGAGAATAGCCTTTGCCAATGATGCCCTTAAAACTTCACAATGCCACATATAATCAAACTAAGAATCACTAATATCATTATACAAAAATGTTTGTGGTTTTCCTAACGGAAAGAAGAGTAAGTTAACCTAGGGCCTAGAATAAAAGCTTGGTTTGTAAATTTCTCTCCCGGTTAGATATTTTTTAGTTTATTGAAAGAAATTAGCTTGATCCAAAAGTAAGCCACCGAAATAAAAAAAATTGTCAATCTGATAAAGATATTTTTGAGATCGTTTTTCACAGTATCTGACACAAAACTTATTGAAGATAACAGATTTTTTTTCCTGGTTTGGATGGACTTCATTCATGCAACTCTTATCTCCTTGAAACAGTTAAGACTGATATTTATACTGTTTTTACACTAATTTTTTTATCTTCTAAAGTCAGGTTTGTAACTGATAATTTAGTAACATTCTAGCCGTTTCCATGCATTTTTCCCATTTACTTTACTAATGCTACAAAAATCTCATCCTTGGACTCTAGAAACTTTTTATAAATGTACATTAGCAATTGAGTTTTATACTTCTGAGTAATGAATGTAAACTTAATATTAAAAATATAAAAGGATTATATGTAGGCCAATGTTTAGCCTTCACCAGATCAAGGAAAACTAAATTCAATAGATCTAAAATTTGCAGTTTGACATAGAGCCACACTGGAGATTGTGGTTTGTGACTTCCATACATGAAGTGGGTGAAGGTGGCTCTAAATACATTATTTTCTCAGCATGTCTACAGATTAGACCTATTTCAGTGAAAGTCATGAGCACATGAATGTTACTCCCATGTAAATTGTTCCAAGACAAATCTAGCTTCATTTTGGATATTGGTGATAAATCAAAGCTCAGCAGAGATGAGCTGAAATTTTATATTGAATGTATTGACATATTTGGTTTTGTAGACTAATTCAGCCTGTGAGAGAATGAGCAATAGTCACCCAACAGAATCCCACATCTCTAGATTAAAGATACTTTTGCAGTCAGTTAAGGCTCTCTGATTACGACCAGCTAATTTCTAATGAGGTTGGGCTGTAATTTGCAGGTTTGCCTCAAGTCCAACTTCCTCCATCCTCAAAGCCAAGTGTTACATCAAATAAACCTCAAAATTCCCACTTAATTTTGACTTCCACTTAACTCCTTGACTATCTGCCACTGCTCACGCCCATTCCCACAGCTATTATTTATACAAACACACAGACATACTTGCACTTCAGTAGTAGCATAAGGATCTTGTACTGAAAAGGGTCTTTTTTTGATGTAGAGAAAGGCTGCAGCAGAATTCATCCTCTCCCACAGGCTCTCCTGAAGTTTCCATTTCTGTTAACCTAAAGCCAGAAGAAAAAAAGTAAAATCATAACTTTGAAAAGGAATCCTTGAAGACTTTGCTAGAATTGCTAAAAATCCACAGCTTTATGTTCAGGAAAACTCACATTATTAGGTTTCCTGAAGCCTCTGACAGTACCAGCAAAATATAGGTCCAGGTCCTTGGCAGATGTTGAACAGCAGGGTTATGCTGCTTTTCTAAGCCTCATCTGGCCCATTATGATTTCTATGCAACTTTTTTTACATGTAAGTAGCATTCATATCCAGGAGCATTCGGCATGTTTTCTTTTCTATATTCTTTTTCTCTGGTTATCTGACTCGCTACCAAAACAAATAAACTAAAATAACCCTACACACATGTCTATTGTATCGCATCCACAAAGGATTCTGTTATTACATATGCAGAAGCGGAACTTCTAGAAAATAAAACACGAAACAGTTTGAGTCTCTAAGGCCAATTACAACTACTCTGATTTAAAAGGATTATAGAGAAGCAGGCTCTGTGCAATAATTTCCAGTCTAATTACAATTTACAAAGAATCTTCATTGTTGTCAAAAATATTTAATGTGCCTTGGCATTTAGCAAATAATCTAATTCGTTGTTGTTTTTTTTTTTTTTTTGGTCACACAACATGATCGCACACAATTCTCCAAGCTGTTTACAGTGAGCAAAATTATCCTTGCAGCTAGATGGCTAGATCCTTCTGAATTGATAATCAAACATGATTGTGATTGCACTGAATTTTTAGTACTGTCACAAGTGTATACTTACTAATCTCAATGAGAATAGCTGCAAAACCCTAAGCTTTATGAATAAAATTCACCATAAGAGCGAGAGAGAGAGAATGACCAGTCTTTAGTAGGATTATTTGCTGTCTAATAGAGGTCAGAACCCCAATACAGTTTAACAATATAACAGGCATACACCTAAATGGATATGTCAGTTTTTACAGTATTAAATTATTTAGCAGTAATTACCCCAGCATGTGGATACTATAAATGTAGGTCTTATAAGTGTGAGAAAATAGTCTGCTTTGTTCATTCAAATTGATGGTTTGGAGGCCAGCTATAAAAGTACCAATGGTTGCCAGCATTCTATGTAGTGTGCAAGGAAGTGGATAGAGATTTTCCCAGATGAAGGAAATTTTAAAATAAAGCCAATTGCAAAGGTATACAAAAAATAGGAAGTGGGGAGCTCTGTCTATTCATGGAACTGGAAAAGTGCAACTGAAGCACCACAATGGGATTGAAGAGACATTCTTCTTGTCAGCCAGAGACTCCTAATTTTGGCTCCAGAACAGCCCATGCTGAGCAACAATCCATTCAATATTGGCTTTTCTGCTGAATTTTCCAATACAGACGAGAGTTATAAAAACGAGTTTTAGAGGTGATCGGTTTGAAGGGCTTGTAGAAAATAAAAATGCCATCTACTGTTATGTAATATTCAACCTTGATTCAAAGACTAGCAAAGAAAAGCTCCATTGTCCAGATGCCAGCAACTAAGCCATCCATATTTCAAAAAATATGTATGATGCAAGATTTGTATTTGCAGCAAAGTCCTTTGGATTCTGCAGCAAACTCTAAGAGATACAGCAGCTTCCTTTAGTATCTTCATTCAGACATTTTAATTAATTAAATATTAGTCTGAATTACACAGTTATTAAAGAGGCATCTGCCTTGTTTACTTTGACACCAGAGCTTCACCTTGAAGAATATGGGATGTACTTTGTCTTAACAAGATAAGCATTTGATGAGTTCTTTCTCTTAAAAAGACAAACAGTGATATAATGTGAATTCAGCTGATTCAATAAGATCCTGTATATAGTGATGGTATTTCAACATTCATCTCTACTAACAGCAGAGCTAACAGCATTTAGGAAGAATTTCAAAATTCACATTGCTCAGCAATTATTCCAGGTTGTCATCAGATTTAGGAAAACAGCACTACATAATTGTATACTCAACATAATGTTCACTAGCATGAAGTAGTCTGGTTATACTGTGTGATAAATTCCAGGTGTGTGAGTTAGAATTTCTGTCTTTTGAAAAATTGAGGGAAAAGTAGCTATATTCTTTATTCAACTCCCCATAGGCAAATGGGTGAAATTAGATATTTCACAGCAGACTCAGAAATAGAAAACCTCAGTTCAGTAGTTTTGTTGTATTAGAGAAACTCTTATCTGACTCAGTATCGTGATAATTGCATATAGCACAAAACTTCTGCATGCCAATTGTGTTGTGGATTCAAAATCATGCCAAAGAATGCTATAATCCACACAGATCCACTCAGTGGATGGTGGTGAGGTACATTTACCCGTTGTTTTTAAAAAATGATAAACACAAAATGGATAGCAGGCATTTTACTGTTATAACAATTTGGCATCTTCTGAGCAAATGTATTTGCTTACTACCTATACCTCTTCAAGCTGTCAAGTAATTAGACAATCACTGCCCTGTCCTCATATTACAAAGTTGATTAAAGTGGCAGAGGCCAGATGCCCAGCTCACTCACAGATTCTTTAATTAGAGGGTCTCCTGAACCTCCAAACCACTTGAATGAAAAAAAAAGAGCAATTAACACTTTTTCAGGGCTTCCTTCGTCCATCTGTCACTGCACAGGTGAAAAAAAATAAAAGAGAAGAAAGAAAATATGATAATGGATCCTTTCTCCAGAAAACACTGGACTCTGGGTATGCTCCTCCAGACAGTCCATCAAAAACATCCCTCCCTTCCCCTGCCGAAGATGAAAAGCCTCTAGGTTTTCAAATATGCTAAATGCACAGAACATCATCTAAGAGAGAAAAATCATGTGGAAGCTACACAGACGGGCACAACATGTCTTTAATCACCCCTGTTTCCATCAGGCAAGAAAGCCTCACAAAGCTTGGTTGGTTAGATGCAAGGGCTTGACATGTGAGGGCATCCACTTCCCACCCCCGTGCTGCCCCCCCAGCCATCCACGGTATCAAATGAGATCTGTTATCAGCCTTAGTTAGATCATAATGAAATAATTGAAGGACTCAGCTGAGGGTGACTGCAGTGTAGTGAGGTGAATTAATTTTCCCACCACAGCAGGGCATGTCAGATCTGGCCACGAGCAGGTCAAGCCATTATTTTTTGTGGGTGTGTGAAAGTGATTGACTGGATTTCTGCACTTCGGGAGCGTTTGTGGAAGAAAAACAAAGGTGCACCTCAGCCTTTAAATGGCAGGCACAAAGGAAAGTAAAACAGTTCCTAAATTAACACAGAAAGAACCTTTTTATTCAAGATTTAAAAGAAACTTCATGCAACTTCAGAAATTTCATCCAGTATCTGTAAAACAGGCATTTCAATCCACTCCAGGGAAGATATATATATATTTTTTAAGGGTTATAATAAGTTTATGGCTAAAATGTTAGCAATATGCAACTTCTAATGATCAATATCACAGCTCCCACTCCCGTAAATGGGGCCTCTGCACTGAAGATAAAACATTCAGTGTGACTCAGAGAGGTATTTTGGATCCAAGTGCTTTGAAACATTGTACTGAAGGCCAGACAGCACATTATGTGCTCAGTAAAGCTAACCAAATGTCTGTCATTTTTCCCCAGCTATTTAGGCTTACGGACAATTGTGATTTTCAAAATTTCCTGTGTTGTCATAGGCTAAAACAGAATTGCTGCTTTTGTGAATTTTGCTGAAAGCAAACAGCTTTATATTTTAAAAGAGCTACTCATTTTAATCAGAATTCACGTAAAACCTAGAAAGGCAAGCTACCTTGCAGTCCTGATTCTTCTCTTAAGAACATACCTGAAAGTAAAATAAAATCTCCATGTTTTTCTCTGTATTTCCATTTCAAATTTTTACATGGTGTTAGCTCAGTGTTTACATTCACCAGCAATAAAAAAGTGAGGCTCTACTACAGTACTATATTATTTGGTAAATATTTTTAGTGGGTTTGTTTTATTTTTTAAAGTCAGTAGTACTGAAAGGAAAAAACAGCCTGAGTTGTACATTGTGTTGCATAATTTTTCCAAGAATGGCGTTGTGAAGAAATCATCTCACTGAAGCCATCCTTGGAATCTGCTTCGACTCACAGAAATCCCCTGTCAATTTCCATTGTGGCCATGAAGAAGAAACACAATGTCTTGCCTCAAGAAATGGAAAATACTTATTGAAAAAGTTCATCAGTTCCTGCAAACTCCTAGTGATGATTCAAAAGATGAGTAGTTGGAGTCCAGAGGAATCTTATGCAGGAATTAAATTAGGTAATTGAATAGTAAAACAGTATTTTAATGTAAAACACTCAAGGAGGAAGTGACTACTGAAAACCAGGATTCAGAAGATAACTGCACTGCAAATCATTTGTTTTCCTCTCATTTTCTTCTTGAATCTAGAGCTAATCAGGAATAGGGTATTAGTTACCTCTTGTGTTTGGATTGAGGGGAGAGGAACATTTTAAGAGGTGACTTTGCTAATTCCTTTCTGTTTAATTTTTTTCCATAGCATTTTGATAAGAAGATGAAGGAAGGGAGAAATACTCAGATTTCTCTTCTAAAAGATAAATGAGATGAGAAAAAAAACTCTGCAAACATCTATATAAACCCCAAGCTGTGCTTTCTTAATTACAGAAGAGGCTGAAACATCCCTAAAATACCCCTAGCAATTATTCACCTATCTTTCTTTTTAGCAACTTTCCAGGTCCATTCACATCAGGGGTTCCAGTGTAACCTCCTGACAAGCTGAGTGAGAACAAAGTGATTACTTAGCATCAAGAGAATACAAAACCTAATACTACAGTACCTCAGCTGGGAAAAAAAAATTACATTCTTCATGAGATACTCATACTAGCTTATACCAATATCTGTACTGCAGCAGGAGGCCCCAAAAACTCTTCAAAGAAAAGAAAGGTGTTGCCACATTTTTACTCCTAGGCATGAAATCTTCATCACTAGAGACAGCATATATTAACAGCTCATGAGAATTTTATGTCAAACCACTTTTAGGAAGTATTCTTTCTCTGTAGTGTCTTTATTTTCTCATTGTTTTATGTATATTTATCTACATATTCATGGGTAGTGTGCATGCATATATGTATTTCTCTCCTATGTCTCCTTGCTGATGAGCCTATTGCTCTCTCTCATTAAGCCCTGAGCTATTACTCCCAGTCCCTCAAACACAGGAACCTCTCTGCTGCTGAGCACAGTTTGGGGACAGAAGAAACCATCAAACTCTAGCTCCAGCACTGATAGGACTCCATGGAAGATTTTGTGGACAGCTATGGTAGCCAAGGGACAGGAAGGGAAGGTAAGGATGCAGCCTTTTCTTGAATGGGGAGGAATGAAAAGAACCCCAGCTCACATTAAAGTATTTTCTGGGCCTCATGCATCAAAATTTCAGAAGAAGCAGAAAGTGGCCTTTTATTTGTTCATTGTCCTGTCTCAAATATCTGTTTCAAGCTATGTTCCTCTGCTCTGTTTCTTGCTGCCTTCTGTCCGTGCTGCCCATGAGATGGAAACCTCCTCTACCTCTGCAATCTGCTGACAAAGCACAATACAAAAAAGCTGTTCTCCAGGGTACACACCTGTGCTTATCACACCACCTTTTCCCCCTCCCTCCTCCCTCCCACTGCCATCCTCTGATGTCTCATACACAGAATTTTGTTGGCCTGAGACTGTAAGCCCCTCCAGGCAGAGACCTTGTCTTTTTTGTGTGTTTGTAAGGTGCTGCTTCTCTCCCTGGAGTTCAGTCCTTCATGGCTCTTCCATTTCTTTAGAAATGCAGAGCTTTACTCCCTCTCTGACACAAAATCCTACTTCAAAAATGCATTTAAACTGTTGTGGGTCTTGAATCTCCAGTAGCAGCAAGGCAGAGTGTTCTATAAATGGCATGAGAGCTGATTGGTAATACCATGTGTTAATTGGCAATATCTGCCTTCAGCAGGCTCCGCAATGTGTTATATCATATTGACTGGTTACATACCCATGATAGTAGGTATTAACTGTTTGCAGGATAAATGTGTGCTCCTTTGAGGGAAGCATGTGAATTTAGTAGTTTTGTTTAATTAGCCTTTATGGCCTGTCAAAAGCTGGAAAGTGAAGAGACATCCATCGAATGTGACATGCTGTCAAAACCAGGCAAAGCAAGTATTGTCTCCCCCACTGTATAGTTCCTTCAGAAACATCCCCTTGAGATAATCATCTTAGCAGTATCAAACTCTTGGCAACCCTGACCTGATCCAGAGCTCACAAAAGGCAAAAGGAATCTTCCCTAGACTTCATTGGTTTTCAAGTGCATCACTCTTGCTCCTTTGGACTTAGGAGTTAGACAGGACCCAGCTCCCTCAGAACTGCCCCAGCTGAGTAATGAGTGACACAGTTCAACAGTATTCTCTAGGCTGTGGGGGGCTTTGTTTGTTTGTTTGTTTGTTTGTTTGTTGCCAAGCCAGAAGGGTCTTTCCCCGGTCATGGAGTCATTCCGTACCCATATTCTGTATCCAAAATCCATCATCCAGCACCACTTTTCTTTGCACTCCAGACCCTTGGTACTGCTCCTGCCACCCCAGCCCCACTCACTGCTGCTCCCATGGGCTTGGAATGGCTTTGCTCAGCAACTGCAAACCCAATATCCCATTCCTTGTGTGCTACCAAGGAAATCCCCCTGCCTACATGCTCAGGTCTGACCTGACATGTGCCGTCTGAAATCCCTCCATTGTCTCTTCTGTTTAAAGAGGCTCAGTTGGTTTTTCTTCAGAACTGGTAAACCCACTGATTTTAATGAGATCTATTATTATCTTTGGATCAAAGGCTCACTTGATGACAGCTATTTGCACCTTTCACCATAATAGTAATTTAAAGGTGACCACAGGCATCTTCTGTTTACTCCTCAACAGTACCTTATCTTTTTTCCTCCCAGATTGGAGAGGTCTGTGGGCACATACTTGACCAAGAATGAACTTGGTGTGTGTCTTCACTGTCAACAAAGGTGTAGGAGGGGAAAAGGGAATCTCAGTGTTATAATCCACACTATTTCCTGACAAATTCAGATGGAATAAATGCTTTCATTTTCATCCTTTTGTAGGCATCACTGTAATATTTTCACTTACACAGCTGACTTCACCTAGATGGCATCCAATAAAAACTAGACCATCCAGTTGACCACAATGGTATAGGGATATATCTGTCACATACTTTTTACCTTGCCTAAGCCCCTGTTACTGGGAGGAATTACTGGTTTCACTGGGCCAGTCTATTCCACTTTAGGAAAGCCAACTTCATCCTTTCTTCTCTCATTCCATATACACTCCTTGTGCAGTTGTTTTAACCTGTGGATTTATGAGAAAATAAAACTTTATTCTAACAGCCAAAGTCTTCATTTGGGCTATTTCTGAGATAAAAGATGGGCCACAAACCTAGTCATTTTAATAAACAGCCAAATTTTACTTTACACAGGACTGAGATGATAATCTGTTGATTACATCTGAGAGGGATATTTAATTTATAATAGTAGTATCACAGACTAGATTTTCCAGGCTGTCCAGTTGATGCACAGGAGGATGCCAGGTCTCTGGCATGTCATTTTTCAGAACGGGTTCCTGATAAGAAGTGCTGTATGTTAAAAGCCATTAAACATAGTAACACCTTCTTCTATCTTCTAATATCTACTAAGCCAGGTGCAGAGGCACATGACTGAACCTAACATACTTAGCAAAGTATTAACATTGCATATTGCCATCATTTATTATAGAACTACAAAAGACAAAATAAGGAAAATGAAACATTTGCAAGTCTCTAAGAGCAATGGTTTCATTCGGTCTGTTTGCATGACCTATAAAGAAATTCCACGTAACTATTCTTGTCAATCATGTTGAAATAGCTCAGCCCTGCCCTTTCTGTGTCACTCTTCCTTTTCTCCATTGTGCTCACAATCACTGCTGCCACCCTATTAAAGCAAAACATTCAACCACAAATTGTTAATTTCTGCAGTTATACACACACTCTTTTTTATTTCATAAAACTACCGTGTATCTCGTTTATTTTTTATAATCGGTTCCAATTAAATATCACTAATTCAGTCTTAACATCTCATTTTTTACTTAACTTCAAAGGCAGTGAAGCAACTTATACACAAAATTAATTATGTCTATTATCATTCAAAGAAATCCACTTAATTCTGTCAAGCCTGGCAAATGATATAAAAATGTTGGTTTGATAATATTAACATCAACAACTTAAACTGTATTTAAACCGGGAAGGAAGAAAATAGAAATAATTAATTGCTCATCACAAATCTGCCCAATATGGAATGCCATGTGCTTCTGCTTGTCTAATAAATTAGTTTGCTTTCTCTGCACTATTTTTTGTGAGGTATGTAAGTAGTTAAAGGAGCATTTTGAGAAATGAACAATCAGGTTAACGAGGAAAGTGACTAAAAGTTAATTTAACCAAAGCCAAAATACTGAAGAAGATATAGAAGGTTTGAAATGTTGCCCTATGTGAGCAGCACTAGAAAGTGTTCACCTTTTCCCTGCTATTCTTCTGTTTGTATCCTTGTCCCTGATGTGACAAAACTTAAGATGAAAACAAAACAAAGAAGAGGAGCTGGGACAATCACATTGATTTATGTGTTAAAATCTGTGAAGGGAAGGACGAAAAGCAGGCAATCTCCGCTTTCCAGTGTTACAGACACTGTGATAAGTTTCCTACGGCTCTGCATGGGCAGCAGGTATGTCTGAGCAGACTGGTCCCTTTACATGACACCAGCATCAAAGTGGAGGGGAGCAACTCTCAGCAGCCAGCATTCCTGCTTCCTCCAACCCACCCAGAGCCCTGGCAGCCAAAGGGTGCCACAGATGTCTGCACGGGTGGGTGTCACAGCAATCTAAACAGACAGACCAGAAATGAATTTCACCACCGGAGATTAGCCAGCAAATTAAACTCAATCTCCCTGTCGGAAAAGCACAGCAATGGAAAGTGCCTTCACCCTGCTCCTGAGAGCTGCTCCTGCCCACAGTGCCTGTCCAACACCAGCTTCCTCAGCCCCAGTGAACCCAGAGACAGGAGATGTCAGATGTTGGGGTCGAGCAGAAGCCAGGAGGAGAGGAGGCACTGACAGTGTAGCCCCTAGAGAAGTGATGAAAACTCACTGAAAGGCATGGTCTGCAAAAGCCTCCCACAAAACAGAGAGTCA
Organism: Sturnus vulgaris; assembly: GCF_052056855.1. NCBI lineage: Eukaryota > Metazoa > Chordata > Aves > Passeriformes > Sturnidae > Sturnus > Sturnus vulgaris. Next base: position 35,979,041 of record NC_142248.1, read on the forward strand.
GATCCACCACAAGTGAAGTTCATTACTCTGTTTACCCAGAGGGAGCAATATTGACTTATATAAAGAGATGGTCCAAAGTCCCACATTTATTCCCAGGGCACAGTCTCACTTTGGTGTTTATACTGCCCCTAAAATAAGCACTTCACGGTAAGTGTTTGCAGAGTGAGGTACTACTTACCTATTTTCTGACACCAGAAAATTCCCCTCTTGATTTGCCAGTCCACCTTCTCACACATTTTTCTCACTTCATTTCTTAGGCCATGTTAGCCAGGTGCATACCATGACCAGAGCTGGCTTCCAGGGGGATCTTTCTAAGTAAAACTGCAGTTTTGAAAGAACCAAAAAAACACATCAGAGTGAAGAGTGGAGGTTTCAAAGCTGGGTATGTAAATGAACATACAAACCACTGTAAATTATTTAAATACTCTGGCTAGAAGTACTGAGTGTAAGGAAGCCCAAGCACAGAAACCTCCAGGTCAGCTGTGGCCCCACAAACAGGCCAGGGTGTCTTGGAGCCCCAAAACCTGCTGCCTCAGAGGTGTGCCTGGCACTGGTAGCTGTAGGGTACCGTGGGGCCACATAAAGATCCCACCACCAGCAGGGATGAAGTCCAGGACCACCCCTGCACAGACAGCCCAAAAGGTGGACAGTAGAGAGGGAGCAATGAGGAGCCAGGCTGGTTTTGATGGAAATCTGCTTCCCTGTCCAGTTTTGAAATCATTTGGAAGATGTGTTAGAACAGGCCTGTTCTTTTGAAATGACTGGGTGCCAGAAAATAAGTGTGTTTTTAACAGAATAAATGTTTCAGCACAAAAGCTTTGACCAGATTCACAGAGGAGCACAGTCTGCTAAACGTCTTCCTCAGCAGTCATCTATAGCATATGAGAGTCTGCTTTAGCCAGAAGAATAAAAGCCCAGTTTCTTGACTTATGATGCCTCAGCTCACACCTTGTACTATTATAGGTCAGCTTCCAGCATTTAGCCAAGATAACAACCTGTACAAGACCTCTGCTGATCTCAGAAATCCATCTATAAGCCTGATCCAAAGTTGAGAGAAGACGGCAGGAGATTTTCCATAAGCCTCAGTATACAGAAAGACCTTAATGAAGAGCGTGGATGTTCCCAGACAGTTTTCACACATTCATGACTGCTTTTCCACCCACTGAAAGGACTGATTTTATCTTGTAATTCTTGAGTCCAACCATGACATGTACTGATTGGAAAATCTCAATGCATGAAAGAGGAACATCTGCTAAACAGGGATACAGGATTCTGTCCTGATTCAATCCCTTCATATATTTCAGCATTGAAAAGAGGATACCGTGCCTCCATTGATTGCCAATACTGGATTCTCAAAGGAAAGGAATATTTTATACTGACATAAAACTCCCAGAGGCATTTCCTAATGCCAAACTCGCTTCCTTCCCTGCAAGGCAGAGAAGGAAGGAGACGTCTTGGAGGGTGTTTGAGGATATCATCTCCATTTTGTCCCTAAACCTCAGTGGCAAAGATTCCCTTAGCAGCTGTTTCAAATCACAGCAACAAAGCAACATCTAACTCACACAGGGAAAGGGCAGCCAGTAAATTCAAGAGTTAGCCTCCTACCAAGTGGATCCTGGAGTAGAAAAGAAATCCGTTTTCTGCATCCAGCATCCCTCTACAAGCTTCTACCTTCAGCAAGGAGAGCAAAACTTAGCAAAAATCACCTAGACATGGATAATTTAATAAACATTTGGAGGATGAGAGATTTAAGCTCTTGAACCAGCAGTGAAAGCAAGCTTGAAGTCAAAGCCTTTCTCCTTGGCAAATGCCCAACAAGTAGCTATTCCTGATTTGCACACACAAAGTGTGTTTATATCTTTCATGCAAATTCCTATGCAAAAGAGGGGCTTCAGAGCAAAAATTACCCCTCGCCCCTGTTCCCCATCATCCCTGCTGGAGAGCACGCAGTATGCTTGAGAGATCTTGTCCAGACCCACTGGGAGGCTTTGACAAAAACCCTTTGCTAGCACACGGTCCTAAGTGGTATCAAAAATAGTAATTCAGCCATCTCTAAGCAAACAAAACAGAGACTGTAAGAGACAAGAGCCTGCCAAATCTGAAGTGATGCATGTAACATTTTTCTTTCAGGAAGAAGGGATGTTTTCCCTTTCATCTGTTTTCTGTTTGTTCATTTGGTTTCATTCATTTACAAGAGTCTCCTTTTAACCAAAGGGGGAAAAGTTGATGTTTGTTTACATCCTCTCTGCATAATAAGGCCCTGGCCCTCAAAAACATATGTATAGTCCCACTTAAATCAATGGGATTACTTGCCTGAGAAAAGTTAAATAAGTAGGAAAGTCCTTGAAGGAGCAGGGCATAAAATACCTACCTACTGAGATAATATAATTACCTCTTATAACAACCCAAATAATCAGATTCAGCAGTTGTCACCCTTTTCCCTCATTTAATCTTTTAAGCTGTATCCTGTTTTGTTGCTAAATCAACACAAAGTTATCAGTGAAGTTAAGGAGGCAGCACCCAGTCTGACTTCCACACTGCCCGACATGCAGCCCTTTGTTATAATCATCATAACAATATTAAATAAAAGATAAAGACCGCTGTCAAAAAGTTAATCATCAAAAGCTGGAAATCACATAGTGAATCTGTCAGTCGTCTGAACTGGACAGGGTCATGAAAATTAAAGGGAAAGAATGCACAGTCCACAGATGATGCTTACATGCTAATAAAAACCAGCCAGGCAAAAACATATATGCACAAGGCTGAGCAATTTGTCACCGTGGGCTATCATGGCTGTTCCCCTGCCTATTGTAACAATGCCAGCATTCAAAATAGTCAGAAAGGAGCTTACAGGAGCTGAATGCCAGCACATGTGTTTTTCCAGCTGGAGCCGAGTCCTGGACCAGCTTCTGAATTCTAGTTTAAGTTTCTTACTCTCTCCCTCAAACAGGAAAAACACATAATGCAAAGACTGAAAGCCCTAAAATAAAAATGCTGAAGAGAAACTAATGCTGGAAAGAGTCCTAAAAACATAGCTGCGAATTTGGAAGTGTTAACCACCCCCTTGCAGCACACATACCTTCCTCTCCACAGAGCCTCCCCGAGGTCTGCCTGTCCCTAACTGGGGGCCAGGGACCCCAGACCCCCTGCACCCTCCCTGCCGTGCACCCACAGCCCAGCACACGCCTGGCCCTGCTGGGGCTCTCACGCTGGGAAGGGATTTCCAAGGATGCCTCAGCCTCCGTGTTGAGACACTTTACCTCTGAAAATTCCAAACGCTGTGATGCTTTCACTATATTGCAAATTAACAGAGCTGCCCTCTCTGCCCTCTCAGCCTCTCGCCTTCTTCAGCAGGAACGGTTCAATGTGGCACAAGAGCGTGTTTAGAAAAAAATTTTTAAAAGATAGTTTTCATCCCTCTCCAAAGTTTACAGCCATCTACTCCAGGCATAATCATTTCAAACTCTGCAGCACTTCACATTTGGTTAAAACCACTTCAGTTTAGAAGTGATTAGAGGTTGAAGATTTGCAGTTTAAAATTTAAATTAAACTGTTTAAAATTATTGGAACACTTCACACATTTTAAGCAAATAATTTTTTTAATATTTATTTATCTTTCCTTTCCAGTATTTCTGGATTTTCAGCAGCAAACTGCACAGCAGAAGCAGCTATCAAAGAATCGGGGAGGACCAGAAGTCAGATTTAGGCTTTCAAATCCTAGTCACTTATAAAGGACAAAGTTGGGAAAAAAGGACTATGTTTCCACAACAGCAATGACTGCAAAAATATCTTTAGATACATAGAGAGAAAATAATGGGACTGGATAATAATAGTGTGTGGTTTAAGTCTTGTGCTAAAATATTGCTTCAAACCGTTTGCAGCCAAATTCCTTTATTTATAAAAAGGCCTGTAGCAGAAGCAAACAAGTACACTATACTGTTTTATCATTTCCTTTTAATTTTCTAAGATTTCACACTTCAGTGACAAATTAACCCTTTACTCCAAAATAATCTTTTTCTTTCCCCCCCCAAAGACACAGACAACTTCCCTAAACTTATCACTTCTGCAATTTTATGTGGCACAATATATTATTATATTAACATATTATTATCAGTATTTGACCTGAAACTAAACTGCATTTCCATAGAAGTTAATCATGAGTTCCTCCCCAGAAGCAGCAGTGTTTGTGCCAAATTGCAGCTCCCAATTAATAATAAGAATGGTACAGTGCACATTCATGTGTGAACCTGAACAAAACTGAGCCCTTACACAGAGCACAGTCTGATGCTTTCAGGTCAGAAGCTCTGACAGAGAAAGCAAAAAGAGCATTTTCTAGTGTGCATCACCACTGAAACCAGTGTTGAAAGGGTGGCACCAGCCTTTGGACACATATTAACTGGAAGTGTGGGCTTGTGCTGTTTCTCCCTTCAGAGAAGGAGGTGGAAAAGAGGACAGGCCTCATATGCAATTCTTCTAGTGCCCTAAAGGTACATTTATATATACTGATCACTGGTTTTCATAAGTGTTCCTCTGGCTTCACAGATCAGTGCAGAACTATAAATAATCTTTAGAGTTAACAAAGGGTCATTTACAGTTAGATTCTTATGGTGCTTGAACGGCTTTATATTGTGAGTGACAGAAAAAGAAACATAAAACTAAGTGAAAATCAAACCCAAAAAGTACAGCATCATGTTTAACAAAGCCATCAAAACAGTTTCATCCCTCTCTTATACATCTTTCCTATTATCAGTAGCTAATAAACACCATTTTCTCATTAGGTTTATTGACAGCTATATATGCATGAGAAAAAGTAGATATACAGGTTGGATTAGAACTCTGCATTTATTTTTCATAGATGGGAACCTATGGCAAAAAACAAAACCAAAAAAATGGTGGGGGGAGGGGCAGAAATATAAGAAATAAAAGTTGGGTTTTTTCCAAGTACCCACAAGTAATACTCAACACTTGTACATTTGGTATTCAAATCTTTTATGATCTTTATATTAAAACTGCCTAGTTGCCACATGCCTTTTTAAGCAGTACTAGTCTTTGACACACACACTGAAATCTACCCAGTGTGTTAAAGTTATTGAACTGTTGCGAGCTTCCTGACAACAGTGCTCTGCTAATGCCAGTTTTGATTCCACTGACATTAATCTTGGTAGGGCTGAGATGCTGTTAATACTCACTTCCTAAGCGAGGTAACCCCTTCAAAGGCTGACACACACCACCTCGCCTTGTTCATCAAATATATAATCTTACTAAATGCTGTAATCTTAAATCCCAACCTAGAGTAACTAGCAGTGCTTACATTATCATTTTTCTTTAAAGTTCATCGAAAGGGAAAAAAATTATCTATTAAAGAATTGTAGATTTCAAAATTAAAACTTAGGACCACCACCTTCTCCATATACTGCACCAAACTTCTTATTAAGCTTTAATTTTAACTCAATCTAAAATTATTTTTGCCTTTCTGCCAGTCCTCCCACGCTTCCATGCACACAACACACATGAATCTTCCAGAAGGTCCCATTGAATTTTTAAAGGGCTCTTTTTTTTCCCCATTTGACAACTTTACATCCTCAAATTAAAAGGGGTAATGTGGTTATAGCATGTGATGTAGAAGGAATTATAAAAATGGTTCATCATTGCCAATGCTACTCAATGACAGCTCATTTTCTTGTGCCAATAGGAAGAACAAGATTAGAAGTGACTCTAATTCTTACCCAGACTTCAGGCCGGGGAAAGTCAAGTTAAAGAAATAAGGCTCTCAGTCTCTGGAGGGCAAGGGTACCAGTCACTTATTTCTTATGAACACTTGCTGACATATGCACTAAGCATAATAATAATAATTTTATTTATAAAGTGCTCCCCCACTGAAGTGCTTGGGGCATTGTACAATATCATAAAAGCAATTTAAAATACATTTTAAAACATAGGAAATAATGGACAACCCTCTAATGGCAATAATTTTTATTTGGAAAATTATGACAAGAACACTGGCCTGATGTTAGAGCCTCCCATCACCTACAGCAGAGAAGAGAAAAAAGGAGAAAGAAGGAAAAAAGGAGTGAAGGGGAGGAGAGGGAAAAAAATGAGGAAAAAATGAGAGAAGGAGAAGAAAGAGAGAGAGGAAGAGGGAGAGAGAGGAAAAGAGAAAGAGAGAAAGAGAGAAAGAAAGAGAGAAAGAAAGAGAGAAAGAAAGAGAGAAAGAAAGAAAGAAAGAAAGAAAGAAAGAAAGAAAGAGAGAAAGAGAGAAAGAGAGAAAGAGAGAAAGAAAGAAAGAAAGAAAGAAAGAAAGAAAGAAAGAAAGAAAGAAAGAAAGAAAGAAAGAAAGAAAGAAAGAAAGAAAGAAAGAAAGAAAGAAAGAAAGAGAAAAAGAAAACGAGCTCTCTTCTGGTTTTGATTTACTTGTAATTCAAGGAGTCTTAAGGCTCCTATAGCATCTGTGTTCTAAAAAATCACACATTTCAAGTAGCGCTTTTTTCCTATGTATAATAAAAATCATAAGGGAATAATATGACTAACATATTACAGTCAGGTAGTTAATTTTCAACTCCTGTTAGTTGGCATTGATGCTTCTATTTTCCAGACTAGCTTGAATTACTTAATTTCCTAGCTTTCATTGTTGTAAGTGGTATTCCTTATAATAATGCAGGAGCAGTTGGGTATTTTTTTTCCCTCTCATGTATTTTATGTATGTAGAATTTTTAATTAATGTTTATTTAGGGATAAAAAGAAGAGTTTCTGCATCATGGGAATGGCCAAATTTATCACACATGCTAATCTACTCGTGTCAGCAAAATTACCCTGGGGATACGTTTGGCTCTATGTATCACACTATCATATATAATTCCAATAATGGGCATCTCCTGGGGAATAAGATGTAGAAACCAGAAGGAGAACCAGAAAGTCCAGGGTAGGATGCTGGAGCATGCTTTGACAGTGGCTGGCCCTGGACATCTCCTCCCTGTGCTGGTGTGGACGGGCAGTAACCCTGGTGCACCATAGCCTCCCCCCAGCCAGACCCCGAGGCTGTGGCTCATGATCCAGGGCTCTGGGTACAGCCAGGCAGAACTGGGGATTTGTTTTCTTCAGAAGACCAACCGTGAAGATTCCCACTGTGAGTATCACATATTTAGATTCATTCTGCAAAGCATGTTCAGAACTGTTGCAAATTTTGGCTAAGTGGGACTGGGAAGGTCAGATAGGTTGTGCCTTGCAAAGCACAATCAAAGAGCATAGATCAGATTCCTAATTAGGACTCCATTAATTATTTTGAAAGGAATGGATATGCTTAACAAGAAACTTAGCTGAGTGTCTTTGTACATTCTACATTACTATGCTATCAGTGTTTTTGCACCCACACTTAGAGGTAAAGAACAGAGAGAACTAGAATTTAATCTGACTGCTTCAGTGAAATATAATTAAAAATATTTCCATAAATACATTAGCAATAAAAGGGGGTTAAGGGGAACCTCCTTTACTAGATGTGAGGGGAAACAGAGTGATAAATTATGAGGGAAAGCATGAGTTACTTAATACTTTCTTTGCCTCAGTCTTTAATAGTAAGATAAGTTGTCCTCTGAGTAATCAGACCCCTGAGCTGACAGGGATGGGGAGCAGAAATAAAAAACATAATCCAAGAGGAACTGCTCAGTGATCTGCTACACCACTTAGACACAAACAAGTGTGTAGTGTTGGATGGGATCCACCAAAGGCTACTGCAGGAGCTGACTTTCCCACAGCACTGTCTTGGGGAAACTGGCTTTCCATGTATGCATGGGTCTACTCTTCCCTGGGTACAAAACCTGGCTGGAAGCCCAGGCCCAGAGAGTGGCAGTGACTGGATTTACATCCAGCTGGAGACTGGTCACAAGTGGTGCTCCCCAGGAATCAGTGCTGGGGCCAGTCCTGTTTATAATCTTTATCAGTGATCCCTGCACTTGTGTCATAACCTCCCCCTGCAGTGCTACAGGGACAGAGTGGCTAAAAGGACCTGGGGGTGCTGGTGACAGTGGCTGAACACCAGCCAGCAGTGCCCAGGTGGCCAAGAAGGCCAATGCCATCCTGGCCTGTATGAGCAGGAGTGTGGCCAGCAGGACCAGGGCAGGGATTGTCCCCATGTACTCAGCACTGGTGAGGTCACACCTCAAATCCTGCATTCAGTTCTGGGTCTGTGAGTACAGGAAGGACATTGAGGGGCTGGAGCATGTCCAGAGAAGGGCAGTGGAGCTGCTGAAGGGTCTGGAGCACAGCTCTGAGAGGACTGGCTGGAGCTGGAGAAAAGTAGGTTCAGGGGCATCCTTATCATTCTCTACAGCACCTGAAAGGAGGCTGCAGCCAGGTGGGGATCAGTCTTCTCTCCCAGGTAAAAAGCAATACAACAAGAGGAAACGGCCTGAAGTTACTCCAGCATAGGTTAGGGACAAGGTTTAGTGGTGGACCTTCACTGCTGGTTTAACAATTGGTCTCAATGATCTGCAGGGTATTTTCCAACCTAAACAATTGTATGATTTTCAAGAAAAAGTCTGGATAAATTCATCTTCATAGAGGCAGCTGAATAACTCACCAAATTTGCTCCCAAAATGTCAACAATAGTGTCAAAAAACCCATTTAATCTGCCTGTACACTTCCAAGAGAAAGGATTATGGCTTTACTTATGTTTGGGATGACCCCAAGCAACTCTTTCTACTCAGAAAATAAAAACACATTCAAATAGCATTGACTGGCCTCTCACTCTCAAATGTGCACATGTGCCCAATAGGCAGTCAGTTCTGCTCAGGAATAAAATTGAAATTATTATAACTAACTCACCACTTGATTCTTTAAAGCCTTTTTCTGTGTCATTTGCACCTTTTCACTGAGAATTACTTTGGTCTTTAAATTATATTTTCCTCATTGAATTTCCATGTTGCATGCTCCTTTGCATGTTTCATTGCTCAGCATTATCATTCATTAATGTTTCAGCTGCCTTCTTTTGTCTGCTGCCCTTCTCCTGTTAGCATCAAGTTTCTTTGCTAGTCAAATAAGTTATCCCAATCTTTTTATAAAGCCTAGGTTATGGCTTTAAAAAAATAAAAGCAAGAGGATACAAAATCTTCAAATGGCTTATTAGAATTCAGTATGACTGGCAAGTGTCATTTAAAAAAGAGATACTGCACCTTTAATAAATTTAATCCACGTCTGATTACAGAGGAAGAAAGCTCTTTTTTAATCTTACAGGGCTGGAATATTGCAATAACTGTTCCATCTGATTTTAAAAATAAGATTTGCTAAAGGTCAACGTATCTCCTGGCCACATATGCAGCAACATTGAAATTTCCTTGGCCAGGGAATAAAAAGATTCTATCATTAAAAATAAAAGCGCAAGGACATCTTGCAAGCCCATAGGGTTTTTAGAAAGAGAAGGAGACATTTCGTTATCAACTAGCAATCATAAGATTTTTAAGCAATATCTCTAATCTGCTTCTCTTCCCCCCACCCCCCCTCCCCACAACCCCCCTTTCCTTTTCACATCAAGGTCTTTTTATCTTCCAATTTTGCATCTAAAGATGAGGTGAATGCCATTAGCTCAATTCAACCTCAAGTGTAGTCAGATGTGCCTGTGATTTCTGAAAAGCACTGTCTAAGGTCACATTAAAATGTATAAGAGCTTTTCTATTCCTGAGAAGGGGGCTTATTACCCATCCATGGTGTAAGGGAGTAATGTCAGTGGCCATAGACTAGGGTGAAAACAAAAGAGATACCAGGGTTTCAGGCTTTTGTCAGAGAACCTCTCTGCCTCCTTTTATTGCTGTCTGAAGCCCTACAGATAGCGCCACAGACTGTAAACTTGGGCAGCGCTGGGGGAGAGAAAAACAAGTTAAACAGGCTCAGACTCTCCTCCCCTGAACCCTCATTTTTAAAAGCTTAACTCTTTCTGCAAAAATAAAATCTGAAAGCAGCACTCCTCACTCACTGAGGAATTTTGCTCCACTCGCTTCTCAGATGGGATCATCACCACTGTGGGGGACAGCAGAGCCCCAAGCCTGCCAGAGACAGTGGCATCCTCTTTGCTTTGAGCACAGCAGTTCTCAGAAAAGAAACCTGGTAAATGCTCCTCGGGATTAGAGTCAGGACAAGATCAGAGCTGCCAAATTTGGCAGCAACTTGGAGTGCCATTTTTTTCCCTTTAATTTAAAAAGGGCTGCCAAGAAAAGTTAATGAGTGTTTACCTGGGCATGATGTCCGTATTTTCCTGCAATTGAATTAAGGAGCTGTCACTCAGGGATAATGCGAGTCATCAGTAAAAAATATTACACTACCAACAGTTTCTGTTTTCCTTCTTTCTTTAGAAAAAAAAATCAGTCTAAAGAAAAATTCAATCACAGAGGCTTTTCAAAAACAGATATTCACGGCCTGTTTTAAAACACTTTTCAAATGTAATTTTATATTTTAGACTCAATTCCCATCTCAGACCCTTCTGTGTGATGTTATAGCTTTAAGTACCTTGTAGCTATCCCTTCAGGGTCATGTGCATGGCTGACTTGCAGCAGTCTGATGTCTTTAAGAGACTGCAGGCATGCTCTTTCTACTGTACAACTCTGCACTGAACTCCCATGACCTGGTACAGAAGATACACTCTCTTGGTGATCTACTGTTGAAGCTGCAGGTAGGCCTTTTCTGGAAAAACAAGGGATTATTTCCACAACTTCAACTGCCTTTTGCCCTAAGGAATGGGCAAGCTAAAAGCATGAGACAGGTTTTTTCTTCCTTTTTTTTTTTTCCCCAACAGCAGGTCTGATTCATCTCCTCTCCAAAGCACATTAAACACAATCTAATTTATAAAGGGTGGGCCAAATGTATTCAGGGCATAATACTTCTGAATGCTACACTAGGAGTTAATCTGACCCATAATTTTCCACCTTGGTAAATTTTCCCATCTTGCAACAGTAATGCCAGTTAAGTGACTCACTGTGATGAGATAATGTAGTGACTTAATTACCATTGTGAACAATGAAGTTACCGTGCCATTTGTGCACCTTAAAATGGCTCACAAGCTAGTAAAGGTAATTCCTGGCTTTGCTGTGTACCATGGAGCTTATTAGAGGGAGTAATAGATTGATATATCTCTTTCTTTGTCAGTAAGGTTGAGACCTTCTGCAATATTTTTTCATGGGACTATATATTTTCAAACCTTGCCTCTGAACTCATTAGCTTTTTCCCATGCAAGCAACTCCCTGTGAAAAGGGAGCTAAGGCATGTTTGCAAACTCCAGGCAGCAACATAGATCTGTAATGCAGTCTGCACAATCATTGTGGCATGCAAAGAAAATCACTCGTGCAAAGGAGGCTTTGACGTCTCTGAGATGTGTTTTGTCTCATGGACAACATTAGCTTGAGTGAAAATCACTCTGTTTCTGTGTGCTGACAGTGCAGTTGACATGCACAGGTGATCCCAGCATAGGTTTCATCTATTTCAAGTACAAATAGCAACGAATATTCAGCATCCCAGGCTTTTAGCCCAGGTAAGGCAAAACCTCTCCTCAAGCTGCCCTGCTCAAGATGGTAAGCAACCTCTATGCACTGCAGAGACAAAGCAAGCTCTTCTTATACTTGTGGAAAGATCCAGTGTGCTGTCTTTGTCCTTTCTTGAGAAAAATTGCCATCAGCTGGACAACTGTTCCTGGCCTCATTTGACAATAGATTTTAAAAAATCGAGCTCTTGGGTACATCACTGTATTTACCCTATTTGTCCGTTGGTTGTGTCAGTGTTGTCACCTTCTGTGAAGCCCATGGAGCACAGGCAGCCTTTACCCTGGCCTCACCATGTCAAGCCAGCACTTGACCTCAGTACAAAGCACACCTGGTGCATCTCACAGGACTGAAAGCGCTTCCTTTGCAGACTCCAGCTAGCCTGGGATCAGAAGGATGAGTTAAATACATAACTTCAAATATAGTCAAAGTTTCAGTAGGCTACTTGGTTGGTTTCCACACCCCACATGCCAAATACATCCTCTAAATTACTTCCTTATTTGTCATTTATGTACTTTTGAATTTTAATGAATAGTTCTCTCGTTCTTTGCCAAACTCCTATATTCATAGAAAGCTGGCATTTCACAAATATCAAAGAGTGCTGCTAAGTGAACCAACCTCAGAGAAACTCAGGAATCATCATTCAAATTCCTTGTTAAAACAGGAAAACAGCTAAATGACATTTATCTGTTAAAATACAAATAATATTTCTGTTTATCCCTTCAGTGCTCCTGCACACCCTTAGAATGTCTCCCAAAGTGTTTGGGCTGCTATTTTGTTATGATTATTTGAGTTCAGGTTTCAAAATCTGAAGCAGTATGAATCAGATTGGAATTTCAGTTTTCTGCAGTAGTTTTTAATAGGAAGGCTCATAAAGAAATTGACCCCTCTTTCTTTTTTGGCAGCCATTTGACAGTAGATCATCTTTCTTTTAATAACCCACATCACTGTTTCCACAGTAATACCACAGTATTTCCACAGCAATACTGCAGAGCGCGGACATATTGATAACTACAGCAATGTGAAATATTTGTTTCATATTCATCTAGTTTTGTTCTATTTATTTATTTATTTAGAAGGAAGGGGTTTTTTTCTGATAAGCAATCTCTGACTTAAGGAACAGCTATAATTTTTGTTTAGGGAAGATGAAAGACCTCCTCAGAGATCAAGGAAAAGAAACAGGGAAAGAAACAAAGGTGAAATCAACCCAGGTGATTTTTTTTTCACAGAGCCTTCCAATACAAAGCATTGGCAAAGAAAAGCAAAGACAGGTATGAGACACTGATCACTGTATCCTCCTGCAGCACCGAGCAAAAGATTTTAGAATCAAAAAGCATTTGGCTATCTTCTGAGATGAGGGATGGCTGCTTTGTTTAGATGGTCTCCACTAAAACATAGAGCGACAACTTCTCATGTACAAAATTGACTTGTTATGTGGGCTTTAAAGCACTCTGAATGGAGAAGCTTTTACTTAATGCAAAGAATCAAGTGTGTGCTTTTAACACACAAAGACAGAAGTTGAGGATCTGAAATCGGAGATGAATAATAAGAGTACTAAAGTCATAAAGTAGCTCTATGTGAATGGAAATTCTGTATGGGAAACAAGCAAGAAGAACTAGAAGTATCACTAAATAATGGAATATATGAAAGCAAGTGAAACCTTGTAAAATGATTCTCATAACCAGAATATCAGTACAGACAGGTTCAATTTATATAGAAGAGATGCAACGGGAAGAGACAGAGGAGGGATGGTTTTGTATGTGAAAAACATCTCCAATGCCAGCAGATGACAATATGAAAATGGAGAATAGGGTAGTGAAGTTTTTGGACAAAGACAAAAGGAATGAAAATCAAAGGGGAATCTACAGGAGGTAAATGCTATAGATCACCAAGACTGGAGGAAAGGAAGAATAATAATTCTTGGACCAACTCTCAAGATACTTGTAACCACAGGATACCCTCCCCACTAGAGAGTATAATTTCCCAGATATTTACTGTGCAGCTAGAGCGAGATACAGGTTACATCAAAGAGATTTTTGAATAGTGTGGGAGACAGCTTCATAATCCTGACAGGAGAGATTCCAACTGGTAGAAAAGTCAACCTGGAAGTAATTCTTCCTCAGAGGCTTGAATTAATCATGTAGAAGCGACCAGCAAAGAAACTCAGAATGAGTAAACTACCATTTTCTTGCCCTGAGAGGAAGGGATTCATGGCAAAGTATACATTTTAAGAAGCCATATTCTGAGTAGAAATCTAATTTAAATCCAATTCTCCTGCCTTCAAATCAGTGAATAAGCAACCATTGATTTTGTTCTTTAATGATGGCTTCATCTTTTTATAGAAGTCAATTCACATTAAGATGGGAATTTGCAGCACACCAGTAATTCTGCATGAAGGGCACAGATTCTCTTATGAGAGGTTACAGAGACACTGTCTGAGACACCAAACCCGGGTGCCAAATCTTACCACCTAGTCAAGAGAGAGACATCTCCCCAGGGTGTTCCAACCCACCTAAGATCTGATTGCCCTCTGGATACAAGTAGGATTCTATGTGAAACACCTTAGGGCACCTCCAGTTAGGAAGAATTAATCCCCTGCTGGATCCTCACGCGGATTCTGTTATGCTCCCACTAAGAATATTTTTATGTGAAGCAGTTAACTCTGACGGTATCCATATGGAGCCCGGATAGGAAATAGTTTCAGTGTTGCATACTGTAGCCTACTTTTCCTATCTAAAGAAGACTGACGGATATATTAAAATTCATCTGTGAGAAAGCAAGCTGTGAAATCTCAAAGTACATAGGAAGTGATTGTTTTTAGGGTCTACGTGAAATTCTCAGCCATTGTTTAACCATCAAATTGTGGTCTGGGGTATTTTTTCCCATTTTTGCTTTTGAAGCTAGAAATAAAGCTTTCAGGCAGGAGGGCAGAGGCAGAACACTGGCTTCTCTTATTGACATCTTTCCATCTCTTTTTCTGAGACAGATTACTTCTCTGTCTTCTTTCCAGTAAATTCATGTATACATTTCCCCCCCACTTAAATTAATCTTTAGTAAATAAGAATGAACAATTGCATTGTACACCCTATTCCAGAAATTCTTTTTATGCCATGTGTAGTATAATTAGTAATTTTTTATTTCTACTAGGTATGTCTTACCTGGGATTTCATTTGCCTTTTTTACAGCCACATCATTGCCAATGGCTTAGGCACATCTCTGTGTATTAGTTTGCAATGGTTCAGATGCAGGCGTTTGTCTTCTGTTTAAATGAGTCTCCTTTTTTCTTGCAGAAATTCTTGTTACTGTTTCCTAAGGGAAGTACTTTGCACTTTGTAATACTAAATTTAAACAAATTTCTAGTGCTAATATTCTCCAGATCATTTGTATTTCTCCTTCTCCCAGCTTCTGGAAGCACAGAGCCAGTTATACAGTGATGATGGAAACTCTCATGGTTTCTTGTAGCATGAAATCTAGGGCTAGCAGCAAAGCCTAGAACACAGAGAAAAATCTTCAGACTGTGTAAATCAGCAAAGCTCCTTTGATTCAGTTTTCACAAGGATGTGGCTCTAAATCTCTAGCATGTGTTCAAAAAATGTAGTCCAGTTAATGTGGAAGAAAATCCAAGTGCTATTGTTCTTTTGAAGACTGAAGATTATTATTCATGAAATGCACTGGGACAACAGAAATCTCATAAAGAAAAAACAAACCGAAAAAAAACCAAATATGTAACATTTAAAATTAACTTGAAGATTTTTATCTTAGTATGGAAAATAATTTTTCTACCATAGATTTGAGATGTTAATAGGTTTTCCTTTATGCAGACTAACTTGAAAAGAATACAAATGTCATAATCTGGATTAAAATCATTCCTACTCTATTTGAGATATACATCTCATAATCAAGAATATCCAGGTCCCCCTTTCACAGGCACTGCTATATTCCCCAGGGGTTTTCCATGCTGAAGTTAACTTATGCAGGAAGAAAATTTAGACAGAGTGAGACTTAGAGCACTAACATGCAGGGCTGGAATTTATAAACACGTGAAAAAAAAAGGATGAACTAATTTTAAAACTGTGTTTGCTAGATGCACGCTCTCTCTTAAGGGCTGACTGCTGCCTCTCCTGGGTTCTCAGAGCTCTCTGTGAGCTGAGAGTTGCAGCCTCTTAGTGGATAATCACCAAGGCAGCTTGTGATAAGTATCACACACAGTGAAGGAAGCAGTTCAGAGTTTCTGAAGGCAAGGTAAATAGGCTTCCATTAATTGGAAAAAGCACTCTTTAATTACTTTTCTAGCCTGGACTAGCCTATTCTAATATATATCATAATTCAGAACACAGTAACTAATGTCTACAGAATTTTCATTACAAAGGGTGAAGAGCTAACTTTTTGGGAGCCAAGGGTAGTTATGCCATTGGTTTTAACAAGGTCAAGAATTCACCACAGATAGATAAAGTTGTTCCTCACTAGCTCTCTGTGCTTGTGTGAGCAAGAGCAAGTTACTGCTCCAGACTCCTGTGGTCTGTCCCACAGCTTCTTTTTATATTCAAGCCCATTCACACAGGGACTCTCTCCCCAGTTTGTTTGACTGGACTAAGAGGATGAGACCACACAAAAGGTCTCAAAGTAGTTTAAAAAGTCTATTAAAAATATAAAATAAATATATGCAAGTCTTTTGAGCACCAGACACATAAGAACATAAAACCCACCCTGGATCAGACAGCAATCTGCCCAACGTGTGCCCAGTGATGGATGTTAGGGGAAGCAGCAGAGATGCAACTCCAGGCTGGGCCTTGTCTCCAGTTTACCTGCCGAGCCTCCCTCAATCAGTTCTAACAATTCCATGAAGCAGAGTTTACTTCTGAAACCTATAGTTTAGCAATCACCACCAGAATTTCATGAATATGTCTAATTCTCTTTTTTAACTCATTTTTGCTTTTCACTTCCACAATATTCTATTCTCCATTTTGATTATGTACTGCACAAAAAAAAAGGAAGGCTTTGTTGTTTTAAACCTAGTAATTTCACTGAATTGTGAAAATCAGAGTCTAATCCTTCCCTAATGACATTCTCTGCAATATTAATTATATACCCTCAGAAGTTCCTTTCCAAGCTAAAAAGTCCAATTCTTTCCAGTCCACAGTGTATGGAAGGTATTCCTGCATCTGATAAAACACACCACAATTTCTCCATAATTGCATTCAGTATTTAAGATACAGATATACCATGAACATGCATAGGAACATAACAATGCTTATTTTTCCCTCTATTCTTTACCTAAATATTCCTAATCTTCCCTTTGCCTTTCTTGAACTGGTCCTTCTGAACAGCTCTCTGAAATTATTTAAACGTCTCTGGACAGCTATACCATCCTGTCCATAGATACACATAGGCATGAACAGACAAGGATTTTAGGGAGAATTCCTCCCTCTCTGTAACTATTTTGCAGTTTCCACCACTGATTTTCATTTGCCATCTAAAAACAGAGTCTCTCTGGATCCTGGGATACTTCGATTAAAGCTACTAAATGAATGCCATCAGAAGTCAATTTTGGTAGATAACACTCTTCATAATTTTTTTTAATAATTGATCCTATTTTATCTTACTTAAATCCAAATTATTCAATTATTATCTGACTATGTTGTACAGTCTCACTAGAGTTCCCACTGAAAATGGGAAGCAATACTGATGGCACAATAGATCATACTGATGCAATCTTATAGGAGCAGACAGCATACAAGAAGACACAGTTGATGCTCCATGTGGCAATTACAGAATTTAGCTGTAGCACTTCGGTTGAATACTTGTACCATCTCCTAATTAAATGATTCCACTTCACAGGACTGCCATATAGTCCTCTGATTGAGTAAATAAAGGACTGTACAAACTTCCATCATCTTAGCAAAGTTTTTTTTCGTTTTCTTCTTTTCCTTTTGGTCTTTGATGATCCCTCTGCTCCTGCACCTATCATAAGGTAGGAAATATAAGAATAAAAACAATTCTGAAGAATAAATAAAATAAAATAAAATGTTATGGAACTCAACATCCCTGGGACACATATGTTTTCCAAATAAACACCTCCATATATCCTTACTTAATTATATGCTAAATGTCTCTGATTCTGATATAAGAACGCCTGCATTCTTTTCCAAAAATTAAGGTGCTCTGTATAAATAATATCTAGGATAACAGGGAATATTATTCAATCATTAAGCCAAGGAGGGAATCATTTAGTAAGTAATGGCAGGAGCCTGATGCCATTCCTCCACTGCACAGGCTATCAGCCAAAGAGCACCACACAGCTGCAGTTTTACAGAAGGATTTTTGGAGTTCTGTGATATTATTAAAAAAAACCTGTTTTCCACTTTCCACTTTCCACACAATAAAAGCTTTTCAGACCCTTTATTATATTTATAAATAAATAATCTAAATTAACATATACTTTTTTTTTTTACAAGTACAGATATAATAATAAGCACATGAACTATATGGTTATGCTTTGGTAGATATGAATAAAGATATAGGTATTTTATAAGGCCTATATAAAAATATAGAGAAATTATCTACTGTAATGTCAGGGACTAAAGAAGTTATGCCCATGATGTCCTATTATTTTATAATTTCATATGAAATTATTTTTCATCAGATATACAGCTAGTGGAAAATTATGAAGATATCATAGTTAAATCATTTAAAAACTATCAACATACATGACATCCCATCACTCTCCTGAAAAAAGGGGTGAGACAAATTAATCTTTTCTAGAACATCCCTGAACTGTACGATAGGTGAATTGCCATAGCTTTTCCAATGCTCACACTTCACACAAAGGTCATATCTTACTGGCAACTAAAACAAGCCTCATGTTGTACTTAGGATGCATCAATAATTGCCCTTTTTAGTACATAGCCTGGGACTGGCTTTTACAAATTTTTAAATTTACCTTGTAAGTCTGGAGAACCCCAAAATTAGGTTTTCTTCCTCTGTTTAGAGAAATGACGTGTGGTTTACAAAATATTTCACCAGAAGGAGAGCACTAACCACCTGAGTACTGCACGAGTGTTCCAAACTAAAGCCCATGACAGTTGTGTTCCAGGATCAGCAGTGGTTAACACAACCCATCAGAGCTTTAGGTGCCAGCTGGGCTCTCTGTGCCAGCTCCAGGCACAGGCACGAGGGTGTTGGTGCCCTCGTACACCCGTGTGCACACACAGCACACTTGTTGTTGCTACATGCTATTAAGATATTTCCTTCCTTTCATACAGAGAGCATTACAGAGGATTAACCAGCTCTCCCTTTCTTCCCAGCACACTGTGATTCTCCAAACTCGGAATTTGTGTAATTCTGAAATTCAGACTGGAGGAGGTTTTCCTCATTCTGTGCAGATCAAAGGCAAACAGGGGAAAAAAACAAAATTATGCCTCATATACAATGCAAGGGCCTCTTCATTTCTAAGTTATGCAGATGACCCCTCCGCAAAAATAACAATCTCTAGGAACTTGGAAGAAGAAACTGTAGTCCCAGTTGCTTTGACCTAAATAAAGTGTCTGTGTAATTATCTTCAACAGGGCTTGCCAAAACATCATTTTATACTGTTCAAATGCATATTCTAAGAGGGGATGGAAATTTGAGGGACAGGATGGCAAGCAAAGTACATTTTATTTCTCTGAACAATTAGAAAGATTATAATAATACAGCAAATACTGTGCATCCTGCCACTATGTGCCATCTTCCATCCCAAAGGATCTCAAAGGGACTTGTCACTAATTCCATTTTTCTCGTTCCAAAAAATAACATGTCAACCTTTAACTATTTTGTTCCATGCAGCACAATACATACTTCAATTTCCTACTATCCTTTTTGTTCTTGTGAAACTGGCAATGTGCATTTATTTGGGATTTTTTTCCAGTGTCTTGGGGTTCTATGCAGTCTTGATAAATAAGCACCTTTGCATAAGTACAAGCCAATTTTTTCTCATAAATCATACCTGCCTTTTCATTGTAGGAATTTTGCAAACCTTTTGCTCAAATATTGGAGATGATTGGGCAATTTTAGTTATGCAATAAGAAAAGTGATAAAATCTTATTTTGAAAGGATTTGCATGGAAGTAAAATCTCAGTTCAGTCAGTGAGAACAGAAATTTTAAAAGTGTATTAAAAGTGAGAATTTTCTTTCTTTGATCAATGCTTTTTTCAAAAAATTAAACTTTTGAACAAAATGTCTATTAAACAAACAAAAAAAAAACCTGTTTTAGATTGATAATCCATTACAGGAAAACATGATTTACAGAATGATGTAAGAGTTCAATAGCATAACATCTTTTTCACGATAGAAGTACAGATTGATTTGTGAGATACACACCCCAACAGCTGCCTGAAACAGAAGAGATGTCAAAAAAATAGGAGAAATTTATTCACCGTTTGAAAATGTTCTGCAGTTAATAAAAGCTGAAGTTCAATTTCCTCAAAATTTAGAAAACTGAAAAAAAGGGAATAAACATCTCAGACTTTCTCCTCATTATCTTAAGCTGACATTTCCTTAACCTGACAAGTTAAATTCGAGAGTCTTTAGGACATGACTGTTTTTAACTTTGAGAGGGATTTTTATAGAGAGAAAATTATTCCCTGACTTGGAGTCTGGCCAGGGCACTGCAGAGAGAAGCATCTTGAGAAAAAGTGATCTGGTCAAAACAAGGGATATACTCATGCTAAACTGTTTATATAAAACCCTCCTCCTGGCACCAAGACAAGCTGTCAGACACTACCACAGTGACCATCACAAACAAAGCAGTAAAGCATTTCATCACGAATGTTATCCCACACTGTGCAATTTCAGACAATAGACACCAGTTTGTTAGCAACGAGTTTGAGCAATTTACCAGGAAATGTGAAAGCTGGTCAAGTAGAGAAAGGAAAATATTTCCAGCCTATTACAGAAAAGTTAAACAAGGAACAAAACAGAGGATCTCTCACAAACATGATCTTACTAGGCTGATATACAGATGCATGTCAATAGTCTCTGTGTTGTTAGAGCTTTATTAGGGCCAACAGTGAAAGGATAGGTAAGACAAAAATTGAGACTTTCTGATTCCAAAGCATACAATAGGTGATGAACCAGAAACATCTCAAAACTACCATCAGGAGCCCCTGTTGGGATCAAATACAACTTCATGAGAAATAATATATTTGTGAGGAAGATCCGTGTGTTGAACAGATAAAGCTTCAATCATGTCACACAGCAGTGGCTGGGTATTTTATTCGCAAAAATCACAGATACACACTTATTACAAACTCAGGACATTAACATGAGGGTGGTACTGAGACTCAATCTGCAGGATGTGGAAAGGAGCATAGCAGAAAAACATGCAGTAAACATCAGAACAGACTTTCAAAACACCCTGCTAACAGAAGAACCAAGTACAAGCCAGCCTCTTATCATCACAAGAATAAATTGCATTGGCACCAACATCAAGATGCCTGCAAGGTAAACACAAGGCTTTGTACAATACTGGCATGAGAAAGTAGCTCTCTTAAACCCAGAAGAAAACACGTTAATTCTCCAAGCAAACTGGAAGCTCACAAAAGCTATCAAAGAAAGAACTTGGTGTGAAACAGTGTTAAGTTATATAATTGAGGAGAATTTTAAGTGTATAAGAAAGTTCTGCTAACCACATTTAATGTTGCTAATTTAAGCACAGTGAGAATCACATTAGGAAAGGTGGCTTCTCAGGAAGGGATATTGTGTTTTGGTAGGCTGCTTGTGTGATAGGTTTATGTATCTCATATATATATATATATATATATGAAATATCCTTAAAATCTCTTCTTTCAAGAAGTGCCTATGATAGAGGACACTAACTATATGTGTAGGAAGGACTGAAACTGAACTACACACCACTTTGGCTCTCTCCCTTTTTGTATTTGAACATCAAACACCAAGGACATCAGTTCACTTTTAGTTCACCTTTTTAAGCTTACCAGATAATACTTAACACATTCTTTGAGGGAAGTATGACTTCTGGGTGCTGTCTCTTCTCCTTTCTTCCCAAGAGTAAAGATGAAGCTGCTAATGTCCTTCAAATTAAATTACAACAGCTGTAAAAGAGAAGACATTGTCTAAGGTTCTGAAGAGACATGTTACTTGTCACCTTCTGTGTTACCTGTTAGTGCTGTGCAGACTTATTGATTCTTTTCGCTTAAACTGGACTACACATTTGTCTCTAGCAGATCCTTTGGCTTTTGTGGGCTTTTGTTTTGTTGTTTATTGGGTTTTTATCTGCAGGAACAATGCATGCTGTTTTTCCCATAGCGTTTTTGTACACCGTGACCCAAAATGTAACACTTCATTTCTTATTTTCTACTACAGAAAATGACAATATTTTGAAATAACTTTTCCATTGAGACCAACTTCCACTGAGCTTAGGAACAATTGCATAGCCTGTCCCTATGCTGTACTGTGGGTAGAAATGAATGATGTGCCAGTGTCCTCAGCCAACCACACTCCACTCAATCACAGTTAGCAAAGTATTAAATCTGACATAAGTCCAGCTGATAATGAACCCAAATACACTGACGTCAAGAAGGCAGACAACTGTCCCACTGTTTATGATGCTTCATTTTTGCAGCTCAGCAGGGTTATGTCCTCCTACGTGTCAAATGAGTGTGCAGTGCACACACCATATCAATACACCCACCTACAAGAGGAAGCCAAGCCATTGGATTCATTCCGTGTATCTACAGTCACTAAATATTTGCAGTGAGTGAAAACACATATTCAGATTACAGCTTTCCCCTGCTGAAATTCATGTTTAAATAATTTTCAACTTCCTTTTTAATTATATGCCTTGGAGCCTGCTTTCCAGATTGAATCTGTACTCTAGGCAGGCTGGATCTGTGCTAGAACAGCATGTGTCATTTCAGCAGGTATCTGGTATGAGATGGCACCCAGAAAGCTGCCTTCTGCAAGGGAGGATGAAATGCAGGAGGAAAAGACGAGGGGCTGAGGACCCAGTACAAGCTAACAAGGTGAGCAGATTTGGATATCTATGTTTGTGCAGAGCAGCAAATTGCCACAGGTGAGGTAAGCCTCTGATTCTCAGCTCCAGTCAGCAATGACAGCTTGAAATGGGAGGGTAACTAAAGCCAGCTCAGTCTTTTGAGGACAGAATTTGCCCTGTCGGTTCAAATTCAGAAAGGCAGATGCAGAAGCTGCTGCAAATGTCCTGAAATTTTGGCCTGTCCTTTTAAAACAATGCAAGTGACATGAGTAGGGCCAGCTGAGGAAGTGAAGAAGACAGAAAGACTCTGACAGCCAATAACCCCATCAGGGCTTCCCATTACACAAATTCTCACCAAGTGAGACAACACTCAGAGGGACAAAGAAATCAGTTAATTGTTTTCCCTTGAATAAATCACATGCATCTCTTGTCAAATGAACCACTCTTTCCTGTACGCCTTGAAAAATCACTTTTTATGATTCCATGATCACATCTTATAAAAAGAATCACATTCAACTGTCTCTGCAATATAACTACAGCTGAAGATTGAATCTAATATGTCTGATGGTTATGGGAAGCAAAGTCCTAAATCCCTTTATCATTTCAATTTTCCATGTATAATTTACATGAGACTATTATTAAAGGATGGCTGTTGGTTGTCTGAAGTTTAATTTCCAGAAGTATTGTCTTCAAAGCTCCACTTCCAAAAAGCAACAAAGAAATTTGTTTTCCCCATTGAAAACTTCTCCTGATTCAGGGAAATATTGGAATTGTTTGTTATTAAACCTTCTGGGTGAAAATTATCTTCCACAGGCAAGCAAACACAGTAGGTACCAACAATATGCACCTACAGACTTCCAGTTACTCAGTGTGGGAGCAGAACTGAAGAATTTCTTCTTTTGGTCGCAATTATTTTTTCCCCTTTGCTTCTCTATAGCTTCCTCTGTAAGAAAAGTAATATTTGCTGTCATAGCTTCAGCCTCACTATGTAAGTTAAAAACATGTCCTGTCTCCATTACATGATTACAGGCAGACTTTCAGCTCTGATAGTCTATGAGCTAAAGTCGAGGAACGTGCGCCAGCTGTTACAAAACAGTTTTCCTGGAAAATAGCCACAGGACCAGCAGTCAAACTAGGACATTCTACATACAAGGAAGAATAAAATAAAAAAAAATAAAAAAAAAAATAAAAACAAAAAACGTAGCAGTACAACACATGATTTTAATAAAGTCAGGAATGCCATGAAATGTCCAGAAGAAAACATGTCTATACTAACCACTAAATTTCATTAAATCCATGAACATTCACTGCAAGAAGAGCACCATGGCACTGAAACACTCACCCCAACATCTTCACTTTCTATTAAAATCTGCTGTAGAAATTCAGGTGTCTTTCTGTCCTGTTGCAACTTAGATACTTGCTCATCTGAGTATCTGAGGACATCACAATATGGGATGTCTCACATCCATCACATGTTCTTTGTTCTCTCATCATCTCCCCATGGAGGGGGAGTATGCGGCGCCAGGCCTCTTGTTTTCCTAGGGATTGTTGGGGTTTTTTTCTGGTTTTGTCTGCACATGTTTCTGCAGACTGGATAAAGCAAGGTCACAAAGCATTTGGAGTGGAAGACTATGAGGCTTGTGATAGTCTTTAGCTTCTTAGGCTTTTGTTTTAACTTATGGAGAGCTTCCCTAAGGCTTTGTTTCCCTCCCAGACGAGTTTTATCCAAATGGAAAAATGCTCTCTTGAGCCAGAGGAGCAAAACAATCAGTGTCCACCACCAGAATGCCATTTATGTAGCTTTCTAGAAACTTCAGTGGAAAAACCCTGGGTGTTACCTAAAAAATACAAGAGAGGAGTCATGGCTTGGTCCCATTTCTGATTAGAAATTACTAAGTCATATGATCCTCACACTATGAACCATGAAAACAAAAAGTACTGTAGCTTTTATTTAACACCCAAACCAACTTTTGCAACAAATGTTCACACTATTTCACTTCAGGAGAGAGCTCTGCTGACTAAGACCCAACTCCCATGCGTTTATAGGCTGGGCATTCAGAGCTAGGAGCCTACTCATCCTCCCAGAAATCCAGGCTCTTATGCCAGTGTCTTCATGCCAGCATGAAGACAAATCATATCAACACTAACCACAGACCTACATACAAATAAGAATGAATTTAAGGACATACTAACCATAATATTATGTAAAATTCAGGAAAAGCTGTTGCAAGATGTGACAACACTGCATGGCCATGATTGCTGGCATAGATCATGAGAGGAAGGAGGATGTTTAGTCAGCTTGTCCAGGATGTAGTGAGAGCTGTTGGCAGCTGGAAGGACAGTTTTGGGCAGTCAGGGAAATTGCAGGTGGATTAAACATTTTGGAGGGTCTGGGTATCACAGTTGCAGGAGATTGAGCAGCTGAGAGGACAAGGGGTCTGTGAATACTCTCATCATGGCTGGGAGGGGCTTGTCTTAGACTGTCTCTGGATGACCCTGTGAATTTTAATGGCAAAGCCAAGCCATTCTGACACACAGAACTGACAGTGCAGAAGCTAAGGCACATGGGAGGGCATTGCTGCTTGTTTAGGTTTGGCATTTTGGGGATTCTGTTGCAAATTGCCCAATGGAACTACTGTACCCAGTGGCTGAGGTCCACAGTGTGCTACTGAATAATAAATCAAAGAAAATGAAGTGTGTTTGTGTTTGTAAACACGTGAATTAGTTATTTTGAAGATTCAAAACAAAGTTAATTGTTCTAGAAGCAAGAAAGCTTACATTTAAGACAATAAATACAATGTCAGACCATCAAGAATAGCGGGGAGAATCACATGTTTAGCACATGCAAATCAAGGTTTTTAATGTTATCAGAGGAGAAGGGCTTTCGAGAAATGTAAAGTATCCTGATTTGACTTGAGCATAAGTATTCCCTTAAAAACACTAACCAGTTAGGTAAAAATCTACAGAATACTATTTTGCACAAACCTTTTATCCTAGATACGAGTGAAATGGGAGTAATTTCATGATGAGATGTACTCTACCCTATGTTCCCTAAAGAGGAGTCAGTCCTAACTCAAACCTTCATCCATGAAAGCACCCCTGTTATAATTTATTTTGTACAGGCATGAGCATTTCACCGTACATTGCAAGCACCAGTTCAAGCCATGATATTCCTGCTGTGCTTCTAAACATTCTTAGATGTGTTTGGACAGGGCAATACAGGTTAATTGTAACTTTACCAGTTATATATTGCAAACAAAACACTGACAATAAAACATGAGACAGAAAATCAATATGGTTACAGACAAATTAATTATCAATGGTATATGGAGTTAAAAATAATGGAATGAGATCATCCACTTAGTTGTTTTCAATGGTCTGTGCCTCTGTGGTTCTCTTTTGAGTTTAGAAAATTATCCATAGGTCTGCAAAAGCAGAATAATTGCCTGTTCAGTCAAGCTCCTTTCTCCTTCTGCATTGTAAACTCAAACACACTTCACCAGACTCAGTCATAGTCCTGTGCCTCAGATTACATCAGTTCCTGGCTTGCTGGGTCCTCCCAGTGCTCTCATGCCTTGTTATTTTAAATGAAATGTGTACATCCAATTTCCAAGTTTTTCCCACTTCCTGCTCAGGTGCCCAGCAGCGAAACCTCCCTAACTATTCTGCTGACCTTCACCTCCACAAAGCCCTGCTCTTTCTCATTGCCTTCCCATCATTTCCGTGGCCTGGGTTTCATTCCCATGCATTCCTTGTTCTCTCCTTGCTTCTTTTGGCCTATCTCCTATTTTGCATCCTCCACATCACCCAGGCTTTCTGAAGTTCTTCAAACTCGTTTGAAGGGCTTCCATATCTCCATCCCACCTGCAGCTCCCACAATCTCCTCTGCTACATGCCTTTAGGTCAGGTTTCCAACTGGAATGGTACAGTTACAGACCATCCCTTTCCCAAGACACAAGCAGATGTCTTTGGGCCAAATCCGAATCTGATATGCATCAGCTTGGCTCTCCTGATTTCAGGGGAAGGCTGCAGGCTCCAAGCAGCTGAACAGCTCACAGGCAGCTTCGCCCAAGGGGATGACTGCACCACATCACACTGAGAAGTTCTCATTACCCCAGTAATGGCTATGGCTAGTTCTGCCTAAAGGCCAAAGACAGGAGCTGGTATATTATGTTTTTATAGTTGTGGGTCATTCACAGTTCTGTCAGATACACAATAATCACAACAGACTTTGTTTGGCTGTTTTCAAAAACTTGGAATTGCTTGCGGGAAAAGGGTAAAAAGCAACAAAAGGACTTAATTAAAGCGTATTCACTGAGGTCACCGAGTTATGACACATACATTTGGTTTAAAAATACATTTTTGTTCATTGTCACAAAAACTGGCAATTCCGATTTACAAGGCCAATTTCTGCCTGCTGACTCCGCTGTTCAGTTTGGAGTCTCCCTTCGTGCCAGCATGTAAGAGCAGTGGCCTCCTGCAACCAACATTTACGTAGGACAAAGTGTGATTTTCCAGGTTCTCCTCCCTCCTGGATTACCAAACTTTAATTAACAGGACTCAGAGGTCAGTAACTCAGACTTTCCACATTAAGAGATGCTTTCATCAACAAATGATGGCTCTGATGGTGCCGCAGGCGCAGCCCTGGGACAGCAGGAGGTGATGACGGCGAGTCAGCCCAAGAGCAGCCCTGGGAGGCTGAGCTGCTCAGAGACAGCCCCGGCAGCACAGAGGCCCCTTCCCCGGGCAGAGGCTGTGTCAGAAGCAGCAGCGTGTTCCCGCAGGTGCCCGCAGCAGCCCCGCCGTGCCCCGAGCGCTGCCCGTGGGAGCGGGGAGCGGCTGGGAGCTCCACCCGCACACCTGGGCACAGGCGGGCTCAGCATCCTCGCTCCTCGGCACGGACACACTGATCTGCCCCGACAGGTTTCTCTCCCCAGCTGCAAGATGACTGGAATATTCTCAGATGATAGGTCTCTGAGCAAGATGAATGAGTTAAGAGCCAGGGCCAAGCCCTCAGCTGAGGAGACTTAGAGTCACGCTGATTTCATGCAATATGGAGATTTTGGGTGGTTTCCCCCCTGTACTTCCCTACAAAACAAAACTGTTGTCTTCTAGAAGCAAACTTGACTGGAGATTATTCTATTGATTTGGCTACCTTTTTTTCTTTTCTTTTTTTTTACTCCCTTCTTTTTACAGATTATAACCTGATAAATTTTAAATTTTAAAAATTCATTGCTTACATAACTTCCTGTGTGCCATCCTGACTAATGAAAGCCAGCAAATCTCAAAGTAAAACCCGCATGAACAATGGTGCTACAAATGAAGAAAGAAGACACTTAGCAGAAAGTTGCCAAGAGAGGCTGTGAGATGCCAGATAAAAGCCAGGGATGTATCTGAGGAAACAAGGCAACTGCAAGAGATAAGAAGGCAGATATAGAGATTTAAGCTCAAGAAATAAAGCAGGTTTTTGTAAATCTGGACAAAGATATAAAGACAAAGATGAGAGAGAAAACCAGGAAGAACAATATGGAATTTATCAAGACAACACTGAACAAACAAAACAAAACTTGAAAGTATGGTAGTAGAAAGAAAGCACAAGAGAGGGAAATAACATTTTATTGCAGTGCTGAGAAAAAGGCAGAACTCTGTAAGTGACAGGGCACAAATCATTAAAAGAACTGAAGTATTCTACAGAGACTTGGAGTCCTGCGTTTATAGCAACTAGCCAAGAAAAGAGTTTTTGCCTTCAAAAAGCACTCTGAATTCACAAATGAATGAAATGCGTGGCCTGACCAAAGCGTACAGTAGGTCAAGGCACTGGCAGGCAGTTGCCTTTGATAATCCATGCAACAGCCTGTCAGACAGCAGTGTGCTCTTTCTGATGTCTGTTTAGTGTCCTGTATAAAAAAGAGCTGTTGGTTCGCTTGCAGGAGATACTTGTCTCTCTTACAAAGAATACCAGGGTGGTTGGCACAACCAATTCTCTGAGCAAAGGCGCTGAGATGACTGGGCACAGAGATTTTTTTTTTTAATAATACGGGCCACAGATATAGAGATATTGTGAATGAGCAAATGCAGAATCACAGTTACAAATATATAGCATGACCCCCACTAGGAAGGTCATTGAAGACTGTTTCAGAAAATTTCAGCAAGCTGCCATGAAGTGCCTAAACCAGCCTACAGCACCAGTCTTCCACATTTGATTGTCAGCCCCCAAATATGACCATAGCAGCAATGTGTGGGATCAGAACAAAGGTCTGCACCTTTTTTTCTCCAGCAGTGCCCAAATACAGGAGCATGTGAAGGATCGAAGATCAAGGCAGCATATACAATATTTCTGTAGTCTTCCAGTCCCTAGCCCTTTGTGCCTCAGCAGCCTCCTAGGCCAAAGTTGGCTTCTGTGTATTCAGGAATCCTCAATTTCCTTTCTGCAAGCTTGCAAAGCCTTCCCTTTAAGGCATATAAACCTTTATAAAGAGATGAATCAAGGAGTGCTTTGGCTTACCTGCATATAGGATGAAAAATCACTTCTGACCTTCTCCAGCCATCATAATTTCATCCATCCCCATCAACAAACATGTTTTTACGAACCTCAAATATCTTTTTCATGGTCTGCAGAGATCCTTTCTTAATTGTTTTCTTTCCATATGTTGCATCTTCCCTGTAGACTCTCTCTGAATAAAAACCACGATGAACCACTTGAAAAAGTAAATACCACCAATGGTCTTTGTATCTAATCTGAGGACCAGTGGAAAGCAGTTTTGTATCCGTGTTAATGGGGTGGGGGGAGGGGTTTAATGATAGAGGGAAGCAAAATGGAAAACATCTTTTTCAGAAAAAGAAGGCAGGAGAGATTTGAGAGTACATTGAAATTAACTTATTTGGGCCTGACATATGTGTAGAAATGCAATGCAGGTGTAATAGCATTTCTGTAATATAAATATTCTGTACAAAGAGAAGATCAGAAGAGGTCTCCTCGACTCTTATGAAGCCCCATCATGCTGAAGAAGCGCAGCAAAACAGGCAGAAGATGCCAAATCTCCGACCAACCCATCTTTCCTACTGTCTTATCACACCGGTCCAGGTTGCCACTGCACCAAAAGTCAAAGTCCCTTAGGGAATAGCAGCAAGATCTGCTTTCCTCTGAGCTACTCGGGTAGCTTCATTTCCCTCTTACTCTATCTGGGAAGAGGTGATTTTGCACTGCCCTTATCTTAACCTCCATTAAACCATCTTTAACTCCACAGTGCCCCTTAATTTTAGTAAGATCAGCCACAGATTAAGACACTATTCAGTACTGGACTGACCCGACCCTCCACTTTTGCCTCTAAGAATTAAAGCCTGGGGAGTGTTTCACAGGTATTTAACAGCTGGTACCTGTTACCACCCCATCACAGATACTTAAGAGGCCAATCTATTTGTTTATAGTATTCATTTATCCTAGCCTAAGCAGTCAAGTGCTAACCTGCCTGGGGAGAACACCAACAGTGGCAGAGCACTAATGGACAAAGAAAAACCCGAGAAAACCAAGACAAAACCTTAAAGCTTCTTTACCATCACTTACAATCCTTTGCCACCAGCTCCGGGGTAATTGCTAACACCGTAGGTATGGGCTCCATTTTAGGCCAATCGGGCAAGCTGCAAGGGGTAAACACTTGGGCTGGATCTCGGAGCTTCTGCCGATTTTTGCCACCTACAGATCTGGTCTGAGATCTGCTGTTTTCCCGCGACAAACGCGAGAAAGAATATGTCTTATGCATCCTGCTAGCATTCGAGCAAACATCGTGTTTAATATTAGAAGCCAGTATGCATGTGGTTGCTTAGGAATGAGAAACATCCTTTTGCTATGCCCTCCGATATGCACAGGGTTGCTGTGGGATGTTTTTGTGCATTCTACTTGAGCAGTTACCAGGGTCTAGAGTCCACGGGAACATGACATTGTAATCTTGGTCATGTTTTATTTATGGGAAGTAGCGCAGCAGATAGGGTGTGTTAACAAACAAAGATGATTGCTTCAGGGGCACTCTCTCGTCCTGAGGTAATTAAGACAAAGTAGTTTCACTGGTTGGGGGATTCATACTGCAGACAACCTTTCCCTTGCTAAAATGATCTGCAGCAACCAGGCCAAAAAGGCTAAATCAGAAGCAACGTGGGTAGTGTTTTATCTTTGGTGAAAGGTGCATCATTAAATGACACTGACATAAATTATACTTCTTAAAAATCCATAGAACATTAAAAGCTACTGAGAAGAAAATGTCATTCTCAGAGATGTGCAGATTTTCAGCTGGAGAAATATCCAAAGAATTACTGCTACAGCCCAGCATCCCTTTCACATCTTGAACTGAAAACAGTAACTGTCACCAAGGCCACCCTAACCACAAACCCTGAGAGATGCTGGCCTGACAAAACATGTAAACTCAGAGTCAGGCTCAGCTGTCAAAGAATCTCAGCATCACAAGGGAAATCTATTCCACCATCAAAGGTCACAACTCAGAGACCTATGGCTGCTCACATTTGTTGGTTATTTGCAAAGTGTATGGCTGTGATCACAGCCCTGCAGTACTTGCTCCAGAGGAACAGAGAAACACACACAAGGCACAGCACAGGTTTAACTGGGAAATACACAAAGCCCCTCCTCTTTGTCCATTGTCTTTTCTCTCTTCTTTTATCTCTAGCCCCATCCCTTCCACTGCAGCATGTCCAGTTACAAAACTTCCCCCTTCTCCCTCTCCACAGCAGGTCAGCTTCTCCTGGTTAAGGGCAGGTGCCTCGGCTGGCCGGGCTCAGGCTGATCCCATGTGGTCTAATGCAGTCATGCTGTGCTCACACTGAAAGTGGAGAACGGCCTTGCTCCCTGAAGTTTTTAGCTGGCCCACTGAAACCAACGGGACATTTTTCACTGATTTAGACAAGCTCTGGGTGAAGTTTCTTTGGTGGAAAAACCTAATTTCTTACACCTTGAGATATAAAAACGATGCCATAAAAACATGTCTCCCAAAGGATGCCCCTGTGACTAAGGAATAAGATCAAAACCCACCAGAGCAGAACTTGGAAGAGATGCACAAAATTTCTGGTAAGTTCATAGAATATTTTGTATGACCTTCAACAAATAAGTTTACCTTTCTGTGCTTCAGATCCCCATTCGCAAAACTATATAATAGGTTTTTCTCTTACTGTTTATACATGCTGCCCAAAGATATTAGGTCTCTCACAAAATCAGATGTAGCGAGCTCCAGCTCTGCTTTTCTGGGACAGTTATGAGCATTTGGGGCATTTCAGAGGCATCAACCATAAAGTAATTATAGATTAATTCAAGATTCCCCTATTTCCTATTTCACTAATAGGCTACGTTTGCTGTATAGAATGCTTACAGCATTGCTGCTGTCTTCTGTCACCATTAACCCAGAAGAGTGGCCTGCTCAGAGCAGAGACAATTTGAAAGGAAAGAATAAATACACTTAGTGAAACCCTGACAGGTACCTTTCACACCTTTCCAGGGAAAGACATTAATTGCCCCCTTTACTTTTAACTGTCCTATGTTGATATTTTAAAATAGATCAATATAGTAAAAACCAGTACCTTGATTGCTTGAACTGTATGTTTAATTAGGCTAATTTGCATTTTTATCTGAGTTAATTTAAGGGCTAAAATCAGGTCTGGTGAAAGAGGGGAGAATTCTTCCAAAGGTTATGTTACATTAGCTTACACCAGGTCTGAATCTGGTCCACAAGATTCAGAAAAAAGTCTTTTCTTATGTTTGATGAAGCTTGGGTGAAGGCCAGGTTGCCATTGAACTTCCTTGTTTAATAAACATTAAAAAAAAAAAACCAAACAAAAAATCTTGCTCTTTTAAGATGCCATTAAAGGGAGCCATGATCACTGATTTGTGAGGAAAGGTTTGCCAAGGAAAGGTTCTGCTGGTGGCATAAGGTGAAATTCCTTATGAAGATGCAGTGGATTTGTTTCTTCTTCCAGATACCATGGAATCACATGTAACCACAGAGGGGGAGAACACCTTTACAACATTCTTTTTCCTACTTGAAAAGCGTTGCCTTCCTCCTTACTTTGGCTCCTTCTGATCATATTTGAAAAATGATCCAAACTATTTCAGTATTTCCTCATCCAACACAGTTTCCTTTGCTCCCTTTAAGACAGCCTTCCAGACTTCCTGGATTTTTCCTGATTCATATAAGCTGAACCCACAGCTGGATGTTTAAAGTCCTCACTGATGCTGGGCAGAGTGCACATCACACCATTTGCAGGCTACTCACATTGATGCATGCCATGGTGGTATCTGGGTTTTTTTGCAAGAGCATATTGCTGTCTCCCTGTTACTTATGATCCTTCATACCCCTTTTTTTTTCTCTGACCAATGGCTGTTTAGTAAATTAGTCAAATAGTAAGATCACTTTGAACACCACCATCAGCTTTACACAGTGTTGATTTTTCACAACCTGGTTTGGTGTGCAAATATATATCCTCAGTCTATCACCCAAGGATGTCATGAAATCAAATTTAATTGCACAGAACTGGCCCTAGTACTGACCCCTTAAAACCTGCTCTATTTTGAGAGTGGCTCCTCCAAGATGACTTTGTTCCCTTCAAGCTGTATGTGTCTCTCTCCTCCTGAACAGAAAAGGTGCCTTGAAAAGAAAATTGGGATCATGTAGTACTACAAGTAAACTGAGATATGATATTTGGCTGGTAGACACAGAGGCAAGCTGAACAACACTTTACTTGTAGGTATGCAGGTTGTTCTGGTGTTCTTTGCACTCAGAGGATCTGAATTTATTTTTCTTTAAGCTTCTCTTTCACTTTAGCAGCTATTATGTGGGACAACTGCAGAAGCAGATCAGCAGACCCCTGGGCCAGAAGTGCTTCACAGATCAAGAAACTTCACTTGAGGCACAATTACCTGTACAAATTACATCACATTAGCAGTTTAGGGAGAAATCAATGTCCAGTCTTGCTGGGCCAAAGAAAGAAGGACTGAAACTTCATCTGTGGGAAAACAGCATGGTGAAGAGAAATATACTGGTTACATGGAGGGATCATTCATCACCAGGTTAAAGTGGTAGCATGAAATCACATTGGAATAACAGCTAACAAAAGAAGCAGTCTGAGTATGGAAAATCATGTGAACTCTCTGGCCAAGGTTTTTGCATATCAAGACAAGTATATACTTCTGGGAAAAATTGCTTGAGAGATTACATCAGACTGAAATGACAAAAAAGTTACTTCATTCTGCTGGCTGATCATTCACATACCTCACAGAAGTTCCTACTGACATGCACAGTTGGCTTAATTTGCCAACAGTTACTGCTTTCCACACTACTCCTTTGGAGGATTGACTTATTGGGAACTGACATTCAGTATTGCAAAGCAATCAGGTAATGTGGTTTAAAACACCTCTTGCTTTGAAGAGTCTGAAAAACATGGTACTCTTTTTAAAAAATATATCCAATATTAAATCCATTTACCAAGCTGAGTTGGATTGCACAAATTGGAAAATCACTCTCAGTTGATAAGTAAATATGCCTCTCTGCCTTGGCACAACAGAGCAATGCTGATTTACATCATCACATAGCCCACTTTAGTTTGCTCCCCCACAAAGCAGAATTAGAATGTTCATTTCTCTAACTTACTATTAAAAAAGGAAAAAAAATCAGCTTTTAAAATCCACACCTGGGAAGACAATCCATCTTCATGGACACGTCCCCATCTCCACTGGTCATTACCACTGTTCTGCATACATCTGCTGTGGAGTATCTCAGGGTGATGGAAGGACAAGACATTCTACAGCCATCATCACACATATATTGTAGAACAAGGTGTGCCAATTGCAGTTGTACTGCTGAAGTCCTCTATTTTACTCTGATTAGCTTGACCTGTCAGTAGAGAACTGGTTAATCTACCTGCCTTTGCACTAGAGGGGACAAGGAGCACCTATGCAAGCTATACTGCCACTCTTTTATAGAAAGAATAAACTATGGCAGTGGAGTAAACTGCAAATGTTTCGCATATCAAACTTCAAAACTAGTGCATACATAGCAACATTTCCATCAGAGAACATTTTTCACGCAGTGACATGAATTTTTGACTAAAAATACATTTTCCTCAACAAGAAAGTTCATGGTTTTTGTCACTTGTAGATTGGGCATTTTAAACAGCTACGATTTCATACTATTACTTCAAGTCTTTGCAATAAGCCAAATTGTACATCTAAATTTCAAACTCCTGCAGGTAGAGAGAGGTATCCACCAGGGTGTCATTCCAAGAGTTTCATAGGACTACTGGAACATTTACAAGCCATATTGATCTGAAGATAATTCTGCAGCCTTTCACATCTAGTGAATGGTCAAAATACTGTCTTTGCCACATGCTGCTTACCCTGAATTTGCATTATCTGTTGGGTACAGTGATGGACTTCTCCATCAGAAATATATAGAGTTAGGAGTTATGTCTCTCTTTAATAAAGATGAGGTTAAGCCACAAACTGAAACAGGATGGATATGGTATTTCAATTTCTCTAAAATGTTCAGACACTAAAAGCAATAATTTAAGACATTGGAATATGAGCAGAATAATATCTATGAGAGCAGGATAATATCTATGACGATAATTTTTTTTCTAAAATAGCTTTGGACCACTGCCTTATTTTCAATATTCATTTAGAAATGTAAAGCTTGTTAAAAATCAGTGGGTCTTAGAATTCAAGTTACCTTTAAAATGCGATTGAAAATCCCATTTCACTTAAGTATTTTGAAATGTCTAACAATCCTGATTCATCAATGATCCTCCAACACATTCCTTATATCTGAACATGATTACCATGTGAAACATGATTTCTTCCCCTTGTTTATATCTCTTAACATCTCCTTACCTCTCCTCTTCTAATTCTGTAATTGTGTCATTTTGTTCTGTCAGCCATTTGGGAATATTTTACTGGAATGGTGCTTTTTCTCTGTGAAGCTGCATTATGTTACATCGTTGCTAAGAATTCAAAGTATTCTGTAATAAGCGTCTGGATTCTGATTAGATTGCTTCAGCCACATCCTGAATAGAAACTGCTATTGCTATCAATATCAATTTTCCTTGGTTTTGCTTCTAGTTCATATTGGAAATATATTACATGAAGACTCTACTCCTTTGGCCTCTTTTCTCACTCCAGCAATTCTTCTCACCATCACATGACAGAGAGTTAAATGAGGAGAGTTTGTCCTGAGTTCTTTGTTCTGTGCTTTATGTCTACTTGTCTTTCTCAAATTATCTTCAGTTTGTCTCTCTACAGCTCACCCTGTTGGGAAGACCTATTTAACATGATGAGTGAAGTCCCACGTGTAGTTTTATGAAGTTTTATGTAGTTTTTATCCATCTTCACGTATGAATTAATAAATACAGTGGGGGAAAGAATTATCAACATACCTCCTACTGGTACTTTGCTACTGTGAAATTTAGTATATACCAGATTATCTTGGGTAGTCATTGAACTTTGCTTTATGATCTATTGGTTTCTAGTGAAAAATAGCATTTTAGATGTTTTAATAGCGTCTAGTAGAATGTTATATAGACATTGTCCACATGCAGTGGCTGCTCCAAATGTGATTTGTAGAGGGGAAACAAGGGTTCTTCATTTATCATTGTAATATTCATTTTAAATCAGCTTTGCTAAAGTAACTGGCAATCTTTAGAATGTAGTGTGGTGGACAAAAATGAGCTCAGTTACACTTGTCTGTTAATTGGGAGAAATTCAAACGAAACCACTATTACACTCTAGCTTCTATAGGTACACAGATATCTAAGTTAGGTACAGAGAGATATAGACACTGTTTTTGCACACTTACACACATCTAATGTGTTGCTCATTGGACATCTATTCTTTATGCTTAAAACATTTTTGAAGAGCAATGGGGGTTTTTTGTATTATTGCAATTCCTAGTCAGTTTTCAGGAACAATTAAATCATCATTGTTTTCTTTCACATTCTTATTAGTTTTTATGTTCTCTGATGATACCTATGATTTCTACCATAATCAGCACAGCCACTTGACAACCCTATCAGAAAATACACAAGTGATCTTCACTTGCACCAGAAGTTTGCCACAAATATCCTGACAAAATAAGAAATAGTTTAAAAGATACACATAAAAGGAAATCTGCATCTAACTTTGGTGCAGAGGAAGTAATCTATGAATCAATACCTTGTCTGCCTAATGCAATGGTCTCCTCATTAGTTTGGGAAGCAGAAGAATCAGAACAAATTTTTAAACTAGTGTCACCCTCAAACTGCAGTCCAACAAAGCCCTGAAGTGTGTGTCCACTTTCAGTAAGTTTAATACCTGTGGTTAAAGCCATGGGAAAACGGACAGTGACAAAACTGGATGAAGAATCTTTTTTTACCAGCCTTTTATTCTTTTTTTTTTTCCCCCAGCGTACAATTACATTTGATTCTGTTTTACGTAACAGCTTGTTTAGGAAATGTTCTGAAAGTAGTCTTGCATTGGTAAAGCATTGGCAAATGGAGTGAACTGGTCCTTTCCATCTCTAACATGTGTGATCTGAGAGAATGGTCTGTCAGACAATGAAATGCATGTCATTGAGTAGCTAAAGGTCAGTGTTTAGCTGAGCTAGGAGAATAATTCAGAGCAAATCAACTATTAGGCAAATGTTGCTTCTTTTTTGCTTACAAGTTGTCTGCAAATAGATCACAATTTTCTCAAATATATTCATTATT